>NC_133666.1:431317655-431617655 GCF_037893015.1 Macrotis lagotis
AAGTTCATGGGATATAGGTTAAGAACCTCTGCTCTATTGTATTGTCAACTAAAAGAGTTGTAATGAGATACTAACTTGTTTTTAGCTATAAATATACTCTATGGTAGAACAGATAAAACATCCAAGATGAAATTCCATAACCAATTTGTGCTGTAATTATGGGGGTGAAGGAATGGAAGAGGAGATCTACAAACTTGGAATTAATGTAGGTGGATAAGGGGCAGACATTTGTTCTCTGGGTATGAGAGCACAGCTTCCAACATAAATGTAATGTAGTAAGTGTCTGGCTTTTGAAGATTATTTTTCCTCAGTCTCCTGGTTGGCTCCTGTGACTAGAGGGAATAGTGAATGGAATATATGACATGCAATCAGGAGGTCCAGAGTGTTAAATTCTACCTTAGATGCATACTAGCTGTGTGATCCTGGGCAAGTCAGTTAAACTCTTTCATCCAAGATGGGAAAGATCCCATCATTATGAAATGGGAATAATAAAAGCTCCTACCTCCCAAAATTGTTCTGAGGAGTCAAAGAAATATCATGTTTAGAGTGATTGCCAAAATGTCAAGTGCTAGCTAAATGCAAGCTATTATTAGTCTAGGTTTCCAAACCTTGTTTCAATTGATTTAGCTTTTATTCGTAAAGTTCAAACCTTAAATCTCACTTGTATAGATATTCTCATCCAATAATAATCCAATAAATGTTTTTTAAGTGTCTCCTGTATACCAGATACCTTGCTAAAAGTGGAGGGATACAATTGTTATATTGAATACAATCATTGCCCTTAAGGAATACAATATCTAATGGGGTGGAGGACATAACATACAAATGGCAGTAAAATAGGGGGACATAATGGGGTACTCAGAAAAGGGGCATCTGATTCTATGGAGTTGGAACCAGATAAAATAGCAGATATAGATGGAAGTGAGTCAAAAGTGAAGTTTTTGTCTTTTACAAAAAAAGCACGGGAAGCAGTACTTGGGCGCTCCCCTCACCCAAATTCTTTTCTTTTTCTTTTGGAAAAATAGCTTACAAGATTTATGTCATTAAGTATGTACTGTTCTATTCTCATTTGATTTGATAAGTGATACTAAACCATATGAAATAGTTTTCATTTTTTAAAATTATATTCCTCTGGTAAAAGTTCTCTTCCTGATGGCATAGAAATGACCCTGGGGTCTTGAAGGCAATGCCAAGGGAATCCAAAATCTGCCATGGACTACCAAATTAGAAAGGTTTTGGGAATCAGTTCTGTTAATCAATTTCAGTATGATTCAGCAGTGTGATGTTCTGCCAGGAAAGCTAATTTCATCTTGGGCTACATTAAGGAATGGAACAGCTTCCAGGAAGAGTAGGCAATTATTCCACTGCACTCTACCCTCTTCAGTTCCAATCTGGGTTATTGTTTTCAATTTAGGATACCATGGTTTAAGAGAACATTGAGAAGTTGTAGAGTGTCTAGAGGAGGGCAATGAGGTTTGATAAAGAGGAGGATACAATATATTGAGACTAATTGTAGGAATTGGTCATCCTTAACACAGAGAAGATTCAGGAAGGAAATGGAAATTTTCTTCAACTATTTGAAAGGTTGTCAAATGGAGAGTTGAACAGATTTAGTCTATTTAGTTCCAAAAGACTGAAAGAGGAGCAATAAGACCAATAGAAGGTAAAATTTTAGATTTGTTGGTAGGGAAGACAAACAAACAAGCTCAAACTTCCTGAAAACTAACTTTTTCCAAAAGTGGAGTGAGTTGCCTCAAGAGGTGATGCATTTCTCACTTTTGGAAATTTTTATTCAGAGGCTGAGAAATCTTTTTCTGGTAAATTATCCATCCATCCATCCATCCATCCAGTCATATGACCCACTGGTCACAGGATTCCTTTCCTAATCTTAAATTCTTTAATTTTCTATATTAACAGTTTATGTTGTCCAAAAGCCACCCTTTCTCAAGTGTATAGATCACCACTAAGAAAAGGACAGTAAGATCATGATTTTTTTGTAAATTTACAAAAGCTTCTAATGTAATATGGAAGCACTCTGATGATCATGGTTGAGGTGGGAGGTAAAGGGTTGGACAACCTCTAGTGAAATCATGGGTTATTTAAAAAAGGAAAATTCAGGTTTAATTTTTATTTAATGGGAAAGGAAAAAAGAAATGAGATTAAAACTAATTCCTGAAACATATTATATAATTGATTATAATTACAAAGAGTCATCTGCATCCTTCCATATCCTTGCTAATGAAAAGCAAGTAAACTGAAAGACTTCTTTATTAATACATTCTCTAATGAGATTAAAATGTAGGAATCTTTAACTCTAAGAGATCCCTTAAAGTCTCCTGATTGGAATTTAAATGGAGGTACAAAGATGATATGAAAGCTATGATTTGCATTATTTTTCTATCAAATCTTGTCATGGGAAAGTGTCTTTAAATACACTAAATTCTTCCTGTATCAAAGACAGCATCTATTATCTTCCAAAACTGATAATGTAGCACATGGTGATATAAAATGTTCATATGCAGACCAAAATCCTGATTTAGGAAGATGTCAATCACTGTCAGAAAAAAACCTTTGAAAATGATAGAGTGATGATGTAGGCATTTTTCTTTCCATTTATTGTAAATGCTTACATGCACAATCTTCATTCAGCAGCAGCTTGAGGAAAGCAGGTGCTCGTTTTAGGAATGACACAGTTAGGGTCACTTCTTCACCTGCATTCCGAAGAACCTGAACCTGAAGAATGAAAGAAAATGATGATGTTAGAACTGGGTTCCCAAAGCCTCTAACATTCAACTCCAACATATGGAAATAGTTTAACTTCCCTCTACACATGTCCCTTCTCCTACATGAAGGTTTCCTTCCTTCAGGGCAACAGCAGAGAATGATATGAAATGAGGAAATGCAAAGTTTGCCAGTGCAGGTGCCAGGTGAACAATAGGCTTCTTGCCCACAGCACCAACATTGTTATCACCTAACATTTACTGAAGTCTTGCTTGGCTTATCATTCTATATTAGCTAGCATAAGTTTATATAAATCATAAAATTCAGCAACTATTTTCAAGATCTTTAGAATTAAAAGGAAATCAATATAGGTTATGATTACAAGAAAAAATTCTGCCTACTAAGCTACCAGCAAATGCATTTAAAATAAATCCATTTATTTTCCTTTTCAGTCCAGCACAAATAATGGTGGTAATGACTACTATTGCTTTGATGTCTGAAAGTATCTTTTTGGACTTTTATTTCAGTTTTTATTTCATATTCATGCTTTTTTAATTATATAATGTGCCAAATTCCTAAATCAGTGAAGATAGACATTTACTTTTTACCTTGGTCTTGGAGAGTTGACTGAGATACTAAGAACTTAAGTAGATCACATAGCCACTGTGTCAGAAATGGTATTTGAACCTAGGTCTTACTTCAATATGCACTTCTCATTCTTTGAGAATGAATTATGAAATTTATACATTTGGCACTTTGAGTATCAAATCAGTAGTTTCCTTTTTCTGAAGACATATGTACTCCCTTAGAAGATGAACTTTAGTTCCCAACTCCATAAATCTGAACTCCTGCCTCAAGTCTATCCCAATACACTACACGTTCAACATGGACACCAAAATTCTTTTCTCAGTCGCAATTCTGACCATGTAAATCCTCTACCTAAACACCAATCCTCTTTACTTACAGTATCAAATAAAATTCCCATTATGATAATTTAAAATCCTTCATGGAGAATAACAGGTCATATGACCAATTCTGTCAAATCACTTTTTCTATAAATCTTTTATCTCTCTTAAACCCTAAAAAAACCAAAACAAACAAAAATATTATGAACCAAATTTAGAAGATTTTTGCTGAATTTAGAGAAGAAAGACAATTCTGAAAAAACATCAGCCTTGGAGTCAGGAAGGTCTCATTTCAAATGCAGTCTTAGATACTTGCTGGCTGTATAACTGTGGGCAAATCCCTTAACCCCTATTTGCTTTAATTCCTCATCTGTAAAATGAGGACACACTAGAGAAGGAAAAAGCAAACCACTCCAGTATCTTTGCTAAGAATACAGTTACATGAAATCAGAGAGGACTCTGCGAAAAATAAATAAATAAACACACAAACAAATAAATAAATAAATAAATAAATAAATCCTTTAAGTATCTAAGAGATGGAGTTTAAAAAAATAAAAGAAAGGAAATTCACCTAGTGTAGATTTTTTTTCCTCATCAATAACAAAATCAAATTGGAGGGAATTGAATGCTTCAATATAAATTTCAAAATGTAAATGAGATCAGGATGCAACCCAATATGAAATGCTCTGCAAACCTGAATCAATGTTGCTACTGTAGACAAAATGTTGATTGAAAAGAGGAAAGAGATTATATATGGTTTTAAAAATCTTTAAAGAAACAAATGCCAAAATAAGTCCTATATGGGGTGGCTAGGTGGCGCTGGGGCAGCTAGGTGGCACAGTGGACAGAGCACCAGCCCCGGAGTCAGGAGTACCAGAGTTCAAATCCTGCCTCATAATAATTACCTAGCTGTGTGGCTTTGGGCAAGCCACTTAACCCCATTGCCTTGCAAAAACTAAAAAAAAAAAAAAAAGATTACAACATAAGTCCTATAGTGAATGAAAAAAATAATTTAATAAATGGAATGTGGAAGATGAATAGGAAAATAAAACTATTATCTATTATGTATAAGAAATGCTTCTAAAAAGACAGAGCAAAAATGAGAATGAGAAATTTATTCTACTTTAAGTGAACCAAAAATACAGTAATTGCAATTTTCCTATTAGTAAAAAATAAAAATATGGGATATCAAAATGAAGTTATAGTTTGCTTAAAGAAATGATGCAAAATGAAATTATACCAACATTAAGTATATATATGTGTGTGTGTGTGTGTGTGTGTGTGTGAGAAATACATAAAAATTCATAAAATGTGGGAAAATTCATACAAAAAAGTATAAAGAGTAACATAACAGTTGTAACAGTTCCTCCCTCAGATATAGAACAATCGATTAGAAAGATAAAGGATTGGGGTGAGTAGGTGACAAAGTGGGTATAGCACTGACTCTAGAGTTGGGAGTACCTGAGTTCAAATCCAGCCACAAACACTTAATAATTAAGCTAGTTGTGAGACCTTGGGCAAGTCACTTAACCCCATTGCCTTGCAAAAAACAAAGTAAAAAAGAAAAGAAAAAGCTAAGAATAGTAGTTTTTAGGAGGACAATAACTCAGGTTTTAAAAAAGAAAGATAAAGAGGGATTTATTAAACTGAATAAATTACTGGAGAATTTCAGCCAATTTCTGAACAAAATGATAATATTTCTATTTCTCAGTATCAGAAGACATGCTTAAAAATGAAACATAATAAAGCACAAAGAAATATTTGTGAAATTTTAAAACAGAAAATAAATATCTCCATTATAGACCAGAGAACAATGGAATTAGTAATTAAAGCAAGAATTAGAACTAAAGACATAGCCTGAAGGGAGAGTTCATTAATTAGGAACAATAATTACATCAGAAAGAAAAAAAAATCAGTTGTCCTTCATAGTATGGCCAAATGGTATTCTTTTTTTCTTTTAGGTTTTTTTTTTTTTGCAAGGCAAATGGGGTTAAGTGGCTTGCCCAAGGCCACACAGCTAGGTAATTATTAAGTGTCTGAGAACGGATTTGAACCCAGGTACTCCTGACTCCAAGGCCGGTGCTTTATCCACTATGCCACCTAGCTGCCCCGGTATTCTTAATCAAATAAGTGAAATAAATGATTATTAAAGACATAAAATAGTGATCACATGATATAGAAAAGTTTTTACTCAAACAAAATTAATGCAAATAGAAAAAGAAATGATAAATTAAAAAAATTAAATACAATATTTCTGATAAAAGTATAATATCCATAATGCCCAGGCAAGTATTAGAAATATGTGAGGCCCAAAGCTCTTATCCAATAGATAAATAGTTAAAGAATATGAATGTTTTTCAAAAATAGAATTAAAAAAATTAATAGCCATATTAAACTTTGCTTAAAATAACTAAGAAAACAAGTATCAGTCCAGACAGTTCTGCAGTTTCATCTCATTTTTAGAAAGTGACAAAGACAACAAAAGATGGAAGTAGTCAGTGCTGAAAAGGTTGTGAAAAGTCAGGTAATAAAGTGTATATCAATTATGCATCTCCTCTGTCTCAGAGATTTAGCTGCGAGGTGTGTAACCCCAAAAGGTCGACTGCTAAACTATGGGGCCCATGTACATTAAAATGTTTGTAGAAGTGTTTCGATATTAATAAGAAAGAACATAAAGTGCAGTCAGTGTTCAATGATTGGGGAGCTATTAAAATTATAGTGCATAATTTTAATATACTATGTGAAATGATGAATATATAATTAGAGAAGTATTACAAGATCTATATGAATTTAAGTAATTAAAAAATAAACAGAACCAAGAGAGAATAATAGATAGAGGAATAACATTCACATACAGGTAATAACAAATAAATTATATATTTTAAGTATATATATTATATTTAAATATGTTATATAATATAAAGATATAAAACAATATGCTAATATATTTTGTAATTTACTAAATAAACATGAAGATAGATGGAAAGATATGGAAGGAAAGAACAGGAACAGAAAAACAAACAAAAGCCTCAAAATTGCAATTATCAAGCTTGACCACAGCCAAGAGATATAGGACAATTAACCTTCCCTTTTTTATAGAAGTGGGGGATATGAATCTGTAACATTATAACTAATATCTGATTTTCTGATATGTTGACTGATTTTGCTGAATTTTCCCTTCTTTCTCTATTCTTTATTATAATGCATGGTTCTCTGGGAGAGAAAGTTTTACTGGGGACATTAAAGTGAACAATGATGAATAGAAATTTATATAAAAAATGAAAATAAAGCCCCTCAGAATCTTATGCTATTTGTTCTTTTTTATTGTTCAGACATTATAAGTCATATACTACTCTTCATGACCTTAATTCGGATTTTCTTGGCAAAGATATCACAGTGATTTGATTTTATAGATGAGAAAACTGAGGCAAAAAAGAGTTAAGTGATTTGTCCAGGATCACACATCTATTAAGTATCTGAAGTCACTTTTGTCTTTCTGACTCCTGACATGGTGCTCTATCCACTGTGCCACTTAACTGTTCTAATTCATCTTTATAGTTTCATTGTATATTACTGCTTTTTTTATATGTTATAATTCTGCTTTATATATTATATATTACAATTCTGTTATAAACTAGCCTTTTTGTTCTGATCAATGTGTGATTTCAGTATCTGTGCCTTTTTACTAGCCCTCCTTCATGCTTAAACTTCTTTCCCTGGATACTATGATAACTTAGAATTCATAAACTTCTTCCTGGAAAAATTAAATACCACCTGCCTTTTGCTAATTCCCTTAATCCTAGCACAGTTCCTCCCAGAACTATATTTATTTTGTTTTTATTTTCTCTGTTTATTTTTATATAGATATGATGTCTCTATCAGTGGATTGTAAACTCAATGAAGACAAGGAGTTGTATACAGGACTTAATAAATACATGTTAATCAACTAAATAATTAAACAAGGTAATTTCCTGAACATATTCTGTTAAACTGCAATAGTTAATATAATTTCTGGAAGAACCATCACTAACATTTATCTTTAGCAATAAAGTTGGCAACAGATAGTAATTTTCTTAGCTTCAGTAAGCCATAAATATTTTCTTCTGGAGGGAAAAATGGGTTGACTGTTTAATGAACTTCATTCAACTAGTAGTATCATTTCATAAGATATAGGAAAGCTGAATTCCAAGTCATCCTTGTGATCAGTCAGTGATAAACATTTTAGCTATTGGACCCTGAGGCTTCTTAGGCAGGTAAAATGGAGATTAAATCTCTCTGCCCACTGATTCAGTTTAAATGGCTATCTAAAACTTTTTGCTGAGAATTTCTCAGGTATACTCTTGCAGTAATAATCTAAGTCATTAGGTGAATTTGGTTATCTTTTTGTAGGGCAAGTCAGAATCTAGGAGATGCATTGTCTATTATATATAAGTATTAAAGGGATGAAATTAGGTCAGAGGGATGATTTGTTGTTAAGTTTTAATAATCAGTTAGTTTATCATTTATATTTATTCAAATTCATCTCCATGTCTAGAGTCAATTTTTTGTTTTATTATATTAATTTTTTAAGGGGGGAAAGGGACAAATGAGGAGGAAAGGAATGAGACAAATGTGGTACCTTTGTGCAATTTTAAAGTTAATTAGATTAATCCTGAAATAATTTGAGGGGGTAAAGACTAAATCATTCTAAAAATTACTCTAAATTTCCACCTGAATAAAGAAACTAGGCTTAATGGAGTTTAAAACAAATGAGGATTTTCTAACTTTAATCTAAGAGAGGATTGGAACACAATGTCAATCACATTTTCAAGAAAAAATGTTCTCCAAGAAAGTCTAACACCTATTGACTCTAAAGAGTTAGCTAGCTACACTGTACTCCCAAAGAACATGGTCCCTGAAGGGAAAAACTATTGGAACTGACAGATTTCTCCTTTAAAGATAAGAAATCAGCCAAGGTTTCTTTCTTAGTAAGAAGATTATAGAGGAAAGGGGCCTATCTTTCTAAAAGATGAAGTTGAGTCATTGAGACTAAGTTAAAAGTGAAATGTCAGAGCTCATATTTTTATGGGGAAGAGATGTTACCTTAACTGAGTTGAATCCTAGATGTCATAGAAAGTGGTAGTGAGCAGAAGAGATGGCACATCCCTGGTTGATTAGCAAAAATATAATGAGACAACCAAGGTGCATGCCCTAGAGAGAGCTGAATATAGTAGAGATCAAACCCAGAGAGTGGTTACATCATCACAAGTCAACTGCAGTTCTGCAGTTTTAGAATTATACAAATATTCTTACCATGTATTCCTATGTCTATCCTTCCATGTATGTTCTTTGACTAGATATATAATATGCATACACATACTCTCACTTCTAGTGAATATTTGTATGACAATGTACCCCCTAATTTTGGGAGAAATGATTTTATTGTTACTTTTTTAAGAAAAACTAAACCATTTCACTAAATATCTCCTTTTAACCTATTTTTTGGCTAACTAATAAAAATAAAATATCATATGCTTATGAGTCATGATTTTGATTGACTGCACTTCCACAAAGTATTTTGAACTTGGAGTAGATTGCCTGGGTACTTCCCATAATTAAACAGGAATTATCACAAAGTTATATCTGAAATACTAGAGAAAATATATATTCTCAAAAAAATTGATGTTCCAGCTGAATATAGAAGACAGTATAGGGTTTCTGAAAGAATTAGAAATGTTCAAAATACATCATTAAATATTGTACCAAATACTACCATATTCATGATTCTTCATGTAGAAATGACAAAGGGACTGAAGGGAGGGACTGCTTTTGTAATTCATAATTTTAATATTTCTTTATTTTTGCCAATCTATTATTACAATAATATTGTTATAAGAATAAACATAACCCCCCCAAAAAAGATGAGACACCTCAAGAATAGTGAGATAGAGAAAAAAATGTACTTCAGACTGTGTTCAGATTCCAATGGCTCTATCTCTGGGGTGAGTTGTTTTCTTTATCATAACTCCACCAGAGAAGTTGCTTCAATATTTTTCCCACAGTTGCTATTACTAGCTATATTTCCCTCTACTTTATTCTTCCCCACTCTCATTTATTCTGTTCTCTCTCTCTCCTTCTATCCTGGCCCTGTCCAAAAGTGTGTTGTATCTAAGTACCTCGATTTTCCCTCTCTTCAATCACTTATTCCCCCCCTTCCCTCCCCCCCCTTTCCCCTTTATCCCATCCCTTTCTTCTCATTGTTTTCTAGGGTAAGATAGATTTCTATACCCTATTAGATATGTATATTATTTCCTCTCTGAGCCATTTCTGATTAGAATGAAGGCTCACTCATTCCCCACTGCCTTCCCCCCGCTCCACTCCATTGAAAAAGCTTTTTCATGACTCATGTGAAATTTCTTAGCTTCTTCATCTTCATCTCCTTTCCCTTTCCCCCAGTACTTTCCTTTATCATCCATTGATTCCATCTTTTTACTATAGTATGTCATTATATTCTGCTCCTTCCTGTGCCCTGTCTATATATGCTCCTTTTAACAGCTATTAATGAGAAAATTCATATGAGTTCTCAATATTTTCTTCCCATTCAAAAATACAAACAGTTCAATATCATTATGTTCCTCATAGTTAGTCCTTCTCATCCACCCCCTCTATGGTTCACCAAAGTCCTGTACTTGGAGATCAAACTTTCTGTTCAGCTCTGGTTCTTTCAATAAGAAAGTTTGAAAGTCTCCTGTTTTATTGAAAGTCCATCTTTTCCCCTGAAAGAGGATGTTCAGTTTTTCTGGGTAGTTGATTCTCGGTTATAAACCAAGATCCTTTGCTTTCCAGAATATCATATTTCAATCCCTATGAGCCCCTAATGTAGATACTGCCAGATCCTGTGTAATCCTGACTATGGAGCTTTGGTAATTGAATTGTTTCTGGCAGCTTTTAGAATTTTCTCTTTTATTTGCGAGTTTTGGAATTTGACTATAATATTCCTGGAAGATTTTCTTTTGGTATCTCTTTCAGGAGGTGATAGGTGGGTTTCCTCAATTTCTATTTTAGCCTCTGTTTCTAGGATCTCAGAGCAATTTTGCTATATTATTTCTTGAAAAATTGAATTCTAGTCTCTTTTTTCTGGCCGTGACTTTGGTAGCCCAATAATTTTTAGATTTTTTTTTCTTCTTGATTTGTTTTCAAGGTCAGTTGTTTTTCCAGTGGAACATTTCACATTTTCTTCTTATTTTTGCTTTTATGGAAGAATTTTATTTCTTTCTGATTTCTTGCAAAGTCATTAGCTTCCTTTAGTTCCATTCTCATTTGAAGGAGTTATTCTCTTCAGAGAACTTTATTATTTCTTTTTCCAGCTGGCCAATTCTACTTTTTTAAGGCATTCTCCTCATTTGCCTTTTGTTTTGCTTTTTTTCCATTTGACCTAAACTGGTCTTCAACATAATATTTTCTTCACTATTTTTTGTATTTCTTTCACCAAGCTGTTGATTTGGTTTTCATGATTTTTCTGCATCGCTCACATTTCCCCTCCCAATATTTTCCTCTACCTCCCTTAATTGCTTTTCAAAGTCTTTTTTGAGCTCATCCACAGTCTGAGCCCATTTTCTATTTCTTTTGGAGGTTTTAGATATGGAAGCTTCAATTTTTATCATCATCTGAGTATGTTTTGCTCTTCCTTGGGACTAAAGTAATTCTCTATGGTCAGATTCCTTTTTTTCTGTTGTTTACTCATTCCCTCTGCCCAAGACTAATTTGCCACATTTGCAAGGTTTTGGGTTTTTTTTTGGGGGGGGGCACCCCACTGGGACTTTTATTCCTCCAAGGTCTTATGCTCTCTTGCCTGTGCTTTGATATGTAGATGACCACAGCACTACCCTCTGCCCTGGAGCTATAAGGAGGGGCTCTGCTGAGCTGAGTGTGGGCAAACAGCAGAGTCCCAGCCCCAGGGAGAGCACAGATATTTCTGTCTTCTCCCCTGGTCCCCTTTTTTTTTCTGTGGGCTGTGTTCTGGAGGTGCAGACTGGTTTCTCCTGATTCTCGCCACAGGTTCTGAAGCCGGTGCTCCTCACTCCACACTCACTCTGGTGTAGCAGAATTCTCTCCCAACCCCTTCAAGCTGTTCTCAGCTGCTCTGTGACCTGGGCTTTTCCCATCTCCTCGTCCTGCCATCTTGTCTCCACCCCAAGGGACCACTTTTTTCTGGATTCAGATACAGTTATAACTTGCCCTTAGAGTTCCATTATTGAATGACCTTGCTTCTGCTTTTCCTGTTAGGTCCTTCTGTCCTCCCACAGTAAATTTTGATAGAAAAAATTAAATGCATAAATGTTTTACCTGTGTTTCAGGCTTTTATGAAAGAAAATATCTCAAACTGAAGCTTAGTTTAACCATTTTTTAAGCTTTGAATTGTCCAGTGTTACATTTGTTTTGCCAATATTTTTTATAGAAATCTTGTTACTGCATGCCGATTAAATATTTGTTATTTGCTAAAGTTACTTCCAAACCAAAGAATAAAAGTTAATAATAATTTTTTAAATGCCTACAATGTGCTAAGCATCAGAAGAATAAAGAAAGGAAAAAGAAAATCTCTGTCCTATCAGTTCAAATACAATGAGGCAGAGATGTTGAGAGAAAACATTTCAGGTATAAAGGACAAGCAAGGGAAAATAACCAGTTAGGAGATAATGTATTGTAAGAAGAACAACAAAGAGACAAGTAACTCTGATTCACAGAGATCATGGGTGGCTATTGGATATAAGGCAGAAAAAGAATGTAAAAGCAGGAGTTGCAGGTTATATATGGCTTTGAATCCAAACCAAAAGGGTTTATATTCAATACTGGAGTTGATAGGGAGTAACTGGAATTTATTGAAGGGGGTATGAGAGGGATTTGCTATGATCATACATATGTATTATCAACATAAATTTGGTAGTAAATGATATTTAAGCAATATCTATCTAAACAACATGCTTGTATTGAAATGAAAGCAAAATTTCAGCATGACCTAATAAGTTGTTTTCCTTTATCTGCTACCTATGAAATTTAGACTTAGTCTTAGAACCCTATTTAGTAAACCACGGGGTGGGGGGGTAGAAAAATGAAACAATTGGGAGAATTGATAATGATTCAGTGGTGAAAAAAAATCAGCGCTTTTTGAAAGGCTTTTAATATCAGTAAAAAGAGAGGAAAAGAAACCAATGTAGTGGAAAGAATTCTTTAAAAATATGCTTATTATGAACAGGAAATATTATAATAAATTAGGAAATATTAGTCTACTTTTTTGTGATGAGGGATAATATAGATTAAGATAATTGGGTTATGTTATGCTTTCCAGCACTGATTTCCTTAATGTGATCATCAAAGTGAAATGCAGTTTTTGTTGAATCTGAAATCAGTAGTTTCCACTACAATCAAACACTTAAGATATTTGACTGAAGAACCTGTCCAGGTTAGCATTGTGATTGTTAGTAAAAGATTTTACTCAGAGTTGGAATCATCACTGTTAGCATCCTTGAAAAATATTTCAGAGATCATAAAATAACATTCACATCAAGCTTGAAGTATTTAACATTTTATCATAGGAGTTAGGTAGAGTACTCAAACTTTTCTCATAAAATAAAAAAGACTGAGCATCAAAATTATTTCTTTAATGTAATAGTAACATCTAAGCATTTGTAAACACTGAAAAGTCCATACTTAATCATGAATCCTTATGTACTCTGGAAAAATTCTAAAACATCATGATTCATCAATTAATGGATGAGAAAATAGAATATGATTAATTCCTTTTTCTGTTTTAAAAAAATTAAATATTTTGGTTGTTTTTACAACTATATGCAATGGTATTTTTTGTCAAACATTTTTTGCAAGATTTTGAGTTTTACATTTTTCTCCTTCCTCCCCCTGAGAGAAAGAAATCTAATATAGACCCTACACATTTCAAAAAGAATACTATGGTACCCTCATTACTCATTCTAAATTACTCTTTCCAAAATTGTCCAGTTCCATAGCCTTTTCTCAATCTTCTTGCTTCTTGAACTCATCTGAAGCATTTGATACTATTCAACACCTTCTCCTTATCAATAATCTATCTCTTCTAGAATTCTGAGACATTATTTACTGTTGTTTCTCTTCCTTCCTATGTGAAAACCCCATTCTGTCTTCTTTGCTGGATCAACATCTATCACAACCCTCTCACTATGTGTATATGACACTGACCTGTCCTTGTTTCATCCCTTCCATTGCTATAGTTTAATTAAGCAACACATCAGCATCAGTATGTTTAATTATGATCACTTTGCAGATTAATCCTGTATCTACATATGAGTACTCCCAGGGCTTTAGTCCCACATGACTGTCTATAGGAGATTTTACCATTATACACTGAAACTCACTATGTTTCAAACAGGATTCATTATTTTTCTCTCCTAATCTTACCTCTTTCAAAGTTCCCTAATACTGTCAAGTCCACCACTATGTATTCTGTTACACAGTTTTACAAGTTCAACATTATCTTCAACTCCTTCTCTGCATATCAAATCAGCTGCCAAATCTATTTTCAAATAATTTTTCACATCTGACTTTTTCTATCTGTAAATACAGATAGCACATTAGTTCAGACCTTCATTATTTCTTTTATGGTCTTTCCCTTCCTTCTGACCCATTAAGAAGCAAGCAATTTGATATAGGTTATAAAAGTGTAGTCATGAAAACATTTCCATAATAGTCATATTATCAAAGAAAATATAGACCTAACCCCAAAAAAGAAACCTCAAGAACAATAAAGTTGAAAAAGTAGACTTCAATCTCCATTCAGACATCATGAACTCTTTTTTCTGAGGATGGATAGAATGTTTTATTCTAATTACAATATAGTTATAATATTGTTGAAATATTGCTGAAAAAAACTAAGTCATTCACAGCTTGCTGTTACTTTGTATATACTATGGTTCACTTTACATCAACTCATGTAAGTTTTAACAGGTTTTTGGGGGATCATCCTACCCATCATTTCTTATAACATGAGTCCATCATAGCCACATATCACAATTTGTTCAATCATTCCCCAACTGATGGACTCCCCCTCAATTTCTCATTTCTTTCCTCTAGAAAATAGCTGCAATAAATATCCTTGTACAAATAGAATTTTGTACTCTTGTTTTTATTAACTTTTGGAAAAACAGATCTAGTAGATATATTGCTAGGCTTCCCTTTGGGCATAGTTCCAAATTGCTCTATAGAATGGGTATAGTGTATTAATATATTATTTTCCCTACATTCCCTTCAAAATTTGACATTTTCCTTACCTGTCCTATTGGAATTATTTTAATTTTCATTTCTGCAAACTATAATGAGTTAGAAACATTTTAAAATATGACTATAGGGGCAGCTAGGTGGCGTAGTGGATAAAGCACCAGCCTTGGAGTCAGGCGTACCTGGGTTCAAATCTGGTCTCAGACACTTAATAATTACCTAGCTGTGTGGCCTTGGGCAAGCCACTTAACCCCATTTGCCTTGCAAAAACCTAAAAAAAAATATGACTATAGATAGCATTGATAACCTCATCTGAAAGCTGTTCAAATTTGACTCAGTTGCCTATGTTTAAGAAATGTGATCTTTATCAGAGAAACTTGCTTCAAAACAAATTTTTATGCAGTTTTAATTCCTAACTATATTTTCCTCCATCCTATTCCCTACACCCCCATTTCTTCTCTCCCCTTTCACCTTGTTCCTCCTCAAAAGCATTTTGCTTCTGACTAGTCCCTCCTCTGATCTGTCCTCCTTTCTATCACCTTCTATCTTTCTCTTTTTACTTTCCTCTCCAAATTTCCTGAAGGATAAGATAGATTTCTTTATTCAATTGGATGTGTATGTCATTTCCTTTTTTGTACCAATTTTGATGAATTCAGATTCACTCATACTCCTTCAATTCCCCCTCTCTTCTATTCCACTGTAAATGCTTTTGTCTTGCCTCTTTTATGTAAGATAATTTGTCCCAATCTATATCCCTATTTTTCCATTTCCATTTCTTTCAGTATATTCCTCTCTCACTCATTAATTTTAGATTTTTAGATATCATTGGTTAATATTAATTTCTATCTGTGCTCTCTATCTATAGAGATTTTTTACTAGGCCTGATAATGAGAAACTTTATCAGAATCATCTTTCTGTATAGGATTATAAACAGTTCAACAATATTAAATCCTTTATGATTTCCTTTTCCTGTTTACCTTTTTATGTTTCACTTGAGTTTTGTATTCAAAATAAAATACACTGTTAACTCTTTATTTATCAGGAAACCTTGAAATTCTCCTATTTCATTTAATATCTATCTTTCCCCTGAAAAATTTTGCTCAGTTTTGCTAGGTAGTTGATTCTTGGTTGTAATCCAAGATCTTTTGCCTTCTTGAATATCGAATTCCAAGCCCTACAACCCTTTAATGTAAAAGATCCTAAATCTTATGTCAACCTGACTTTGGTTCCACCACATTTTGAATTGATCCTTTCTGACTGCTTGCAATATTTTCTCCTTGACCTTAGAACTCTGGACTTTGATTATAATATTATTGGGATATCTCTTTCAGGAAGTGATCAGTTAATTCTTCAAATCCTATGTTGCTTCCTGGTATTAGAATATCCAAGCAATTTTCTTGATAATTTCCTTTTTTATGCAAGGCAATGGGGTTAAGTAGCTTGCCCAAGGCCACACAGCTAGGTAATTATTAAGTGTCTAAGGCCAGATCTGAACCTAGGTACTCCTGACTCCAGGGCTGGTACTCTATCCACTATGCCACCTAGCTTCCCCTTGATATTTCATAAAACCATTAGCTTCCATTTTCTGAATTCTAATTTTAAAGGAATTAATTTCTTCAGGGAGCTTTTTCCTCTCCTTTTTCATTTGGCTAATTCTACTTTGTGAAGCATTCTTCTCCTTATTGGCTTTATGTATCTCTTTTACCATTTGATTTAATCTATCTATTTTGTTATTTTTTTAAGACAATGAGGTTAAGTGACCATGATCACACAGCAAGGAAATTATTAATTGTCTGAGGCCAAATTTTAACTCAGGCCTTACTGACTCTAGGGCTAGTACTCAATCTACTGATTACCTAGCTGCGCACTCATTTATTCTAAAAGCAAATATATAAACTCTTGCATTTGGCATTTAAAGTCCTTAGCAACATGGTACCAACCTACCTTTATAGTTTATTAAAATTTACCCCTTAATATACTTTATATTCTAGTTCAATTGACATTTTAACTGTTCCTTGTATGTACCATCCCATTTCCCATTTATATATATTTACTCGCTCAGATTCCAATGCCTAAGTAAGCCAGTTATTTTAGTTACTAGTAGTTCAAGTCATTACATATTAGTAGTTCAAGACAGCTCAAGAGCTATCTTCCATTTGATGTCCTTCCTCATTCCCTAATTTCTAGAATCTTCTGTATCCCAAGTCATGGCATGTGTAATTTATACATTTACTTTGTATACATATTTGTTTCCTATACTGGAACATAAGTTGGAATTTTTTCACCTTTTTCTCCATATACTCAGCACTTTACAAGCACTTTACATATTGTGCAGCACAGAGTAACTGAGTAGGCAAACAATGAGTCTTTGTTAATGGACTGATATGTTATATTCATTAGAAAATAAAAATAAGTTACATATACATGATATTTATAATTTAACAGTTTAATATTTTTATTTTTTAAACAATAGCATAATTAATTGTAATGTTTTTCTTTGTTTAATACTTGCTCTTGTTGACCTTTCTGTTGTTTATTTTAAGAGCCATAAACTTAAATATTCTTTTAACATTGTTTCCTCCTAGTAACTCAGATACTCTTCTTTCTTGACATCACCCGTTTTTAACAGATGAATTTTTTGACTGTATATAGAATATGTCATTGTGGGTTGAAACTTAGATTTCATTGGTTTTAGAATATACTTTCCTATTCCTTTCTACAATACTTTTATAACTACAGAATAATATTGTGTTTTATAATTTACTTGCAATCATTACTGTTTGCAAGTTGATTAATCAGAAAAAAAATTCAGCTCTTGTGTTTCTTGAGATTTGAAGTATAAAGTGGGTTTTTTCCTCCTGTCAACTATTTTTTAATTCAATTAATTGATGCTTTGTTGTCTCTATTTTAGATAGTTATTATATATTATACATTATATATTATATATTACATATATTATAATTATTCTGCTCATTATATACCTCATTTCTTTTCCACAGACAAAGTGATAAATGAATAAACACTGGAAAAATATCTATCTATATTATATTTATATACTAGTTAGTATATTTATATCCTATTATTCAATCATCATTTATACAATACATAGTCTACATATATATATATATATATATATATATATATATATATGTATACAGATTCTATCTATTATACACAGTGAATTGAACCAGGACCCAGGTTAAAGGAAAATATTAATAAGTTATGGACCATGACATTTTGGAGCTTTTAATTTAGAAGTAAATGATAAGTTCAGAAATAGTAGCAATTCAAATTAGAATATTGCAAGTAGATAAGAGAGTTGAACATAAAATACTAGTAACTCAGATGAAGTTTAAATCACAATTTGTGATTTTAGAAAATGTCATATGTTTAAGAAAGACATAATGGAAGTGATAAGCTTTAAGGTGGGTCTTATAGGATAGATAGAATTTCTAAAGTTTTATTTGGAGGAAAGAGGGAACATTCTGAACTTATAGTAGAGTGTAAGTAATATGGAATAATTATAATCCTTGATTGAATGACAATGATTTATCCAGTCAGACGAGAATACTAAAATATAAAACAAGGAGTACTATCAATTAGAATCCATTATAGTTTTACATTTTGAACCAAAACTAGAGGTCATGTAAAGAAATGTGTACAAAATAAAAGTGCATTCTGGCAACATCAATTCAGTTTTCTCTCTGCTTAGTTATATTAAGGTACATTGCTTGGGCTAAAGAGATATCATAGAAATTAATCAATGCAAGAAACAGATCATTGACATATTGGAGGCACTTAATGGAGAAGAAAGAAAAGAGGAATATAATAAGGAAATTTAGGATAGAATACACATTGGTGATGTAACCAATATCTTCAAAAACTGAGGGCAACTCCCCAATTGATAAATGGTAAAAGAATATGAACAGAGTTTTCAATTGAAGAGATTAAAGCTCTATATAATCATATGGAAAAAATGCTCCAAATCACTATTGATTAGAGAAATGCAAATTAAAACAACAATGACGTATCACTTTATACCTCTCAGATTGGCCAAGATGAGAAAAAGGGAAAATGGTTAGTATTGGAAATGTTGTGGGAGGATTGGGACTTGGATGCATTGCTGGTGGAGTTGTAAATTGATCAAACCTTTCTGGAGAGCAATAAAGAATTATGCCTAAATAGCACTAAAACTGTTCATATCCTTAGACCCAGAAATTCCAATTCTAGGTCTACATCCAGAAGAAATTATAAAAAAAGGGAAAAGTCCTACATGTTCCAAAATATTTATAGCTGCTCTTTTTGTAGTGGAAAAGAATTGGAAATTGAAGGGATGCCCATCAATTAGGGAATGACTAAACAAGTTATGGCACATGAATAGTATGAAATATTATTATCCTATAAGAAAAATGGAGAAGCATGAAATGATTTATGGGATTTGATGCTAAGCAAAGGGAGTAGAACCAAGAAAACAATGTACACATCAACAGCATTGTGAGATGAACAACCTTGATGGAAGCAGCTCCTTTCAGCAGTACACAGAGCTAGGACAACTGTATTAGACTGGTTATGGACTGTATTATCCCCATACAGAGGAAGGAAAAAAAGATAAAATAAAGCAAAACACACACAAAAAGAAACAACTCTTATGGATCTGATGAACACTTTATAAAAATCATCTCTTATGTATCTCTTTCCCTTAACCCTAATTCCTCATACCAAAAATTATTAATCTGTTATCTTGTGTATCAAAATAGATATATACAATGCTAACCTGACTGTTCACCATTGAGGGGAGAGGGCTGGGAAGGGAGGGTGGAAAGAAATTTTATAACTTAAAAATATACATGTGCACATGATGGAATTAAGTAAATAATTTTAAAAAACCAAGGGCAGCTCATTGAATCTACTTGCATTAGTGCAAGGGGCTCATAATTTCAAAGTGGAACTAGGAAAGGATCACAATGTCTTTCAATCATATACATCAACAAGGAACTTTGAGAATGTCTTTTGAAGATCTACAAGAAGAAAAAATATATGATTTACCTGGAATTCTGGGACAGCTCCAAGATCAAGGATATTTGACTTTCTGGGGGACAAAGTACAATTTAAACAAAACAACTAAAGTGGGTTTTGTTTTGTTTTATTTTGTTCTGTTTTTAAGTCTTTTTTTTTTTTAGTGTGGGGAAGGAGGGGAGGAAAGGTTACTGAACAGAAAGTTATTTTTTTTCCTATCAGAGAACAAAGGGATGAGCCAATTCTCAGCTAAAACCTAAGAAGTACCTAGGCTAGAATAGAACATTCCTGAGGTGATATTTCAGAAAGGGGACGAGCAGAAAATAAGACTTGATTTGGAACTAAAACGTCTGATCAACAAGAGAGTAGAACAAATTTTCTTTTATATCGTTTTTTAAAGACAATACCAAACCTCAAGAAAGTAATATAACTATATGAAATGAGATTTCAGTTAGCAGAAGCTGGTAAAGGACAAGGCAAATGGAGTTAAGTGGCTTTCCCAAGGCCACACAGTTAGGTAATTATGAAGTGTCTGAGGCTGCATATGAACTCAGGTCCTCCTGATTCCAGAGATGGTGCTCTATCAACTGTGCCACTTAACTTCCCCTCACTCATTTCTTTGTAAATATATACCCTTTATAAATTATACCATTCTAAATGTAGATGGTGTCATTTCTTTAATCCAAATCTGTTGTGAATGTGATTCTCTTCCTTATCTTTTCTACCTTTTATCCCCTTGCCCTCTTCTTTCTGAGTTTAAGAATTTAATAATATATACATATATATGCATTTATGAATTGTTGTCTCTTTTTAATCCACTTCTGTTAAAAGTAGGATTTCAGAACTACCAGTCTTCCTCCCCATCTAATTCCTGTGTCAGTTCTTCTTCTCATACCTGATTTGTATGAGATAATTACTTTTTTTTACCTTTTCCTAAATCATTTTGCTTTCAAGAATCACATCATATTCAGTTCAACAGCAGTTTTGTTTTGAACTACCCAATCACTAATGACATTCTTAGAATCTGTGTTTTACATTTCCACATATAAAAAATAAACAATTTGTCCTTATTAAGTTCATTGAGATTAGTATTTTATGTTTACTTTTTATTTCTTTTGGTTCTTATAGTCAACTTTTCTACTAGGTTCTGGTTTTTTGTTGACACAATCCTGAAAATCTGCCAATTCACTGAATGTTCTTCTTTGTGGTTGTTGTTCAGAATTTTGCCTAAGTATGCTGGGGGTGAAATTTGTGGCCAATGTAACCATTCAAAGATTGTGATCTACTGTATTTGACATTTCTTTCTTGTTGCTCATAATATTTTCTACTTAACTTGTAGGTTTCAGGATTTGGCTGTGATACTCCTCTAAGATTTCATCCTAGGATCTTTCAGGTAGTGATCAGTGGATTTATTTTTCTATTTCTACTTTCTCCTCTTATTTTGAAATTTCAGGGAAATTCCCTTTAATTATTTCTTGTATTATTGACAGAAACTTAGAATTTTAAATTCAGTATCTTCATTTTTATATACTTTCCAATGAATCTTTCCATTGATAAATCTTTTCTAAAAGGAAAGATTTATCTTCATCCTAACTCTGCTGGAAATTCTCTGTCTTCCTGAGAATTCTCCCATGACAATAGGTTTCAGCTCTCTCTCTCTCTCTCTCTCTCTCTCTCTCTCTCTCTCTCTCTCTCTCTCTCTCTCTCTCGGAATCAAGCAAGATGTCAACTCTCCTTTAAGGGCTCACAGTCAGTAGCATCCCTGAGTCACTGCTTCTACACTATCAGGGCTTATGCTAATTTCTTCTCACCCAAGAGCCCATCTCAGCAAAACAGCTGTGTTTGGCATCCCTTACTAGCAGAGGTTCCCTCAAACTTCCCTTGCTCAGACTCCCGAGCACTTCCCACACTGCCTGGGAGGTGAGTGACTCATACCAAGGTCACCTCCCAAGGGCTCTAATCTTGTGATTCCCCCTCACCACTATTCTGTCCCAACTCTTGTTTACTTTTGACACTGTAAGTTCACCTTGAAATGCTATTTTGTCTTTTTTGTGAAGGAAATCTGGAGAACTCGGAACTGTCTGACCTACTCTATCAGATTCCCAGAATCCTCCATTCAATCAAACTTTTTAAAATATACATACATATTATAAATCAGAAATGTAATTTGTGCTTCATTGTTGTAATATAAAAAGTTCTTGTACTATAGCTTTTAATGATTCACTTGCTTTTTAAAAAAAAGTTAATTACTTTGTGTTTTAGGTGTAATTAAAATATCTGCATGAAACTGTCCACTATCACTCTAAAATTAAAATACTATGTTTGAAATCTAGACACATTAGTAATTGGTTGTCTTCTTGTTTAAGGGAATATTATCAAGTAGCTAAATAGTCTAATCTCAGAGAATTTGCATTAATTTTAGGATATCTGGTTCTACATAGATACTTAACTATAATATCAGCACCAAAGAGATTCAGATTCTTTTGGAAGGGTTTGAATGATACTATTGTCCCGCAAAGAAAGTTCTAGGCTTATTAGAGAAACAAAGCTCTTGAACTTTGTTTTATAAAGGTCTATTTAACCTATTCTAACCCCTATTCTATTGGAAATTACCTGGAAGTAATACAACTATTGCTTAGCTTACAGAAAATAATCTTCCCAATTTCATTAATTTCATTAGCTTATTTGCCAAAATATTTCATAATTCTAATAAAGATGAATATTACATTTCTCTAACTAGTGTCCACTCTAAATCATTTTCTAAACAAACAAAAATAATCTTAATGAACAGTATAGGTCTCCCTCCAATTGATTCTGAGCTCAGAAACTTTTAGTGTCTCCTCATTAGCTCTAAGATAAAATGGATACTCTAAATCTGACACTTAAGATCATCCTTAATTTTATTTCAATTTACTTTTCCAGTCTGAATTCTAAACTCTTACCTATCACTAATTATATTTTTCAACCAGTCCAAGCAGTTATAAGCCATTTAGAATAGCAATATGAAAAAAGAAGAAAGAGTGCTAGATCTCAAATTTGAGAATCTGAACTAAAACCTGTTATATGTGATCTTGGGCAAAGCACTTAAAACCTCTGCAACTCAGTGTCTTCATCTGAAAAATGAGACTGTTAAATAGAGAGTCATTTGTCCAGTTTAATATCTATGATTCTGAATTCAGTGCTTTATCCCCTTCCTTCATTGTTATGTCACATATTTGATATGCACTCCTAATTTCTACCTCATAGAATCATTGTCTTCTTTCAAAGGCAAATTCAGGTAATTCCTCTAAAAGTAATCTCTGATTCCACCAAGTCTTATGTGGTTTCCCCTCAGATTTCTTTATTTATTTCAATCTATGCATATCTTGCTTGCAGAATTTGAACTTGTTTTTGACCCTTTATTTTCAGGGACTATAAACAATATTTTGCCTGTAGTAGAGTTTCTATTTCTCTGAAGGCTAAAAGTAGTTCAGCATATTTATTCATGATAAAACACATAGACAAATGTCTAATCTTGTGATCCCCTAAAGAGCTAGCTATCTAGGTACATGAAGAGTCTTAATATATTAATGCATATTATAAAATCTATTGTTTCTATTATTTAACTTTCCCTGACACAATAGAGAGCAAAATCAAAGCATATAGAGGAAAATTGAGATTCAAAATTTTTTTTGTTATTTCTCAGATTCCTAAAATTTCATTCAACACAGTTTGGGGGGAAATACTTTAAAAAGTTCACTTTGAACTTTTTAGTAAATGAGAACATTTATGCCTAAGGATCTTGACATTGTTCTATGTAATTATCTCCACAATGGATAAAATGGAATCCTTCTTCCCATCAGATAATTTATCTATTCTAGGTTCTAAGCATCTTTTTTTTAGACTGAAAAACATTTTTTTCTTTTCTAAACTTTTGAAACAAATTCCTGTATCATTTAGAATTTTAATATAATGTTAACTACTTTCATAGATTCACTAAATTTTCTGAATGAAAAGAAAATCCATTGTTCCCCAGCTTCATCCCCATTTTTCAGCTGAGATATAGAAGTAAAGTCACTTGTACAGTATCAATTGGTTAGTGACAGAACTGGGACTTTAACCTGGGTTTGTTGACTCATAATCCTGATATATCTTAGTTTTCCATATTTTTAATAAATGATTTCTTTATTAAACATAAAAATTAAAATAATGATTATACAAGGTGACTAAAAGAAATCAGTATAGGAGTGGGTGATAGTTCATTTAGACATATTCAAATAGTTTTATTTCTTCTTTATTAAAGATAATGAAGTACTGACATATTTGGAAATCAATGTAAATAATGACCTAGAAAATAGAATGAAATGAAAAATCACTATCTCACTCTGTTCAAAAAATATTTGTAATTAGACCAAGGCTGGGATGTTTCATCACATATTACATGCACAGCTATTCAGTAATGAACCAAAACTTTACTCAGAGGCATAAATGTTTTCCAGTAAGAGAGTTCAACATTCAGAGAAAGAGGAAATATCTTCAACTAATGCCATTAAAACCAGATCTCTGATTTTTCTCAAAACTTACTTCAATATCTTTACCTAAAATGCCAGTCCTTAAAACATATTGAAATTATGAGTGGTATTCACAATTATCTTGATTGCAAGATAGAGCCACTGAGTGAAAAAATGTGTAAAGTAATTCTGTGATGCCCTTTAAACATAAAAAATTAAGCTTTGAAAGATGCTTTTTATAAAAATTTTTATTTAAATATTACCATATTAAGGTTGACTTTATAAATTTCACTCAAGCACTTTGAATCATACCTAAATTATTCAATAAAGATTCAACACAGAAGTGTTCTCCCAAAAACCTCGACAACTGTGTCTAAATTCAATGATCCATAATCAGCCATGACAATAATCTACTCTATGGATAGTGACCTCCAGCAAAGGATGAAAACTTTTAACATTCTATGTCAATAGGCATTTATTTATCTATATTTTCCACTACATTTCCTACCCAAATTTTTCTTTTTATACTATTTTATTCTTAGCTTTCTTTAATATAAAGGAACAGTGAAACTCAGGTTTTTCCTTTTGATGTTGATCAAAATATTTTAGACAGCTTTATAAACTTCTAAGATGCTATCTTTTCTTATCCAGTCATATAAAAAATTCGAAATGAAAAGAGTCACTAACAAAATACAAAAGAAGTTGCAAAACGTTTTGAATCCTTTGCTAAAAATAATTTTGGTAATATTGACTTTTCCCCCATCAAAAACAAAGTACTATGGAAACCATCTAAAGTAGAACAAGAACTATAGCTTTTTTAGAACTGTTATCAAAATTCCCTGAACTCAATTTGAACTAAGTTGATATTTTATTTGTTGCTTTAGACTTCAATTTTAGGTCTAATTTTGAGAAACTCTTAAAAATTATTGTTTTAAATATATTCTTTGCCAAGGATTATAATTGATAGACCTCTATTCTTGATGATATGAATAAAGTATTTTGTACCTGAATATTAGGCAAATGTCAATTTCTGAAGCTCTCTAGTTATTCAGAAAGAGTAAGATTTTCTAATAAAAAATTTTGATTATTTTGTGACACTCTGATATTTCAATTGTTCTGTGATTTCATAAGTATGCCTTCCACCAGTGCATATAGCAAACTATTTATGTTGATTCTTATGAGACCTATATCTATGAAATCTAATAAATGCTTCATTGGTAGCTTCCAATTAGCTGAAACCTTTCTTTCAAGCATTTGATATTGAGAGATGCCAGTGGAGCAAATATACTGCCATTACTTGTTCTTTCTTCTTGCCTATGACTATCTCACATTTTGCTTTCCAGTTTTATATTCTATGATATTCTTTGTTATTTCTCCTACGAACAATCCTAATTGGTGACATGTAATCTTCTGATATTTTCATAAACTTGAAAGTTCCTTCCAACTCTCATTCTGTGATCCTTAGCACAATGGAACTTTGCATTCTTTTCAACTTTCAGTCAATCATATGACTCTAAAGATGTCATATACTAAATGAAATTATTTGCAAATGCCTATTCATTCTCTTCTGTTAATTTAATGATATATTTTCAATAGGTGTGTGGATTATCATCATGATTTGTAATCATGGGGAAATAAACAAATGAGTAAATATTTATTTATGTTTTATCAGTTACTTTTTTGTTAAAAATAGCTGATTATTTCCCCCAAGCACAATTGTGCTATGTCTTTTATACATTTATATATATGTTCTATGTCTTTATATGTATATACTATGTCTATATATATATATATATATATATATATATACTGAGAATTTCTCAACATGGCTATAATTTTGTGACAACAAGTATGGATTTGAAAACATAATTGAGTCTGGGGTTCTTTTAGTCTCCATCATATATAAGACAACTGTACTATCCTTACATATTTGGCTTCTATCATTTTTTACTCCTAAGACATTTTTCAATATATTTTTCTAGACCTTGCCCATGTATTCCTCTGTATTGATTTCACCAATATTAATATGATTTAATTTGAAAGATCTTTTGGAGTTCTTTATGGAATGTTTCTATATTATTATACTCTAAAGTAGATATTGATGAATGAACTTCAATTATTGTGATTTTTGTTCTGCAAATAATTACTGTTAGCCCTAAAATATGAGATAGTAAATATTCTGTGAAATAACGTTTCTTATTTTTAATATATATCTGTATCAGTCAAGCTTTGGCAGAAGAGCTAGAACTCTGAGGTTAAAAAACTTGAAAAAAGATAAAACAAAAGAAGGTTTTTTAAATTTGTGAACATAGTATGTTTGCTCAGTATTCATAGTTCATATATTTTCTCTGGATGTGGATGGCAATTTCCATAATATATATCTCAGGAGTATCCTTGATCACTGAACTACTAAGAGGAGTTGTGTCAATCATAGTTGATTATCTCATACTGTTGCTGTTAGTGTATATAATGGTGATGTAGTGGATAGAGTACTGGCTTGGAATCATGAGGACTGAAAATCAAATCCAGACTCATACTTGACGCTTACTAGCTCTGTGACCCTGGGCAAGTCATTTAACCCTGATTGCCTGACATCCAGGATCATTTCCAGTCATCTTTATTCATATCCATTTATTAATTGGAGATATGAATTTCCTCCTCTGGAGGACAAAGTGAGACTGGTGACTTACTTAGCACAGACCCACCTCACTCAAATTCAATTCAAACGCTTGTCATGACATCACCTCCATGATATTACAGTCTTTTTTGAGAATAAAGAACAAACATTATTATAATTGTCTCCTGATTCTGTTCACTTCACTCAATATCACTTCATGCATGTCTTTCCATGCTTTTCTGAAGGTAGGAGGCTTATGTTTCAAGTCTTTATTTATTTCTTTGTGATTCAATTGGGTTAAGTGACTTGACACAAGTTCATACAACTGGTAGCTACCAGGTATCTGAGAGCAGATTTGCACTCATGTCGTCATGACTCCAGGGCTGGTGCTCTATCCATTAAACCACTAGTTCATGATTACTTATAGTACTCCTTAACATTGATATCCCATAACTTCTTTAAGCCCTTCTCCAATGGATAGGCATTCCCTCAATTTCTAATTCTTTGCTTCTAGAATAAAAAAGCTTCTATAAATATTTGTATGGATACTTTCCCTTTTTTATGATCTCTTTGATATGCAGATCTAGTAGTGGCATTGCTAGTTCTAAGGGTATGTACAGTTTTATTGCCCTTTGGGCAGAATTATAAATTGATCTCCAGAACTGTTGGATCAGTTCATAACTCTATTAAGAATGTATTAATGCCCCACTTGTTCAATTTCCTCTTCTCCCCATTCCATAGATCTGACAGACAAACTGTGCTCATTAACTTAATGGTATCATCCTTTTTGTCTAAATTCTGTATGCATTTTGATGTTGTCTTGGAGTGGTTTGTGAGATGTTGATCTATTCCTAGTTTTTACCATACTATTTTCCAATTTTCTTAATAGTTTTTGTCAAATAGTGATTTCTCATACTAAAAGTTACACTCTAGGTTTATCAAAAAAATATTTTGCATTAGTCATTTACTGCTCTGGACCCAGCTCTGGACCTTGGCCACCTATGGGTTAGGAGAAGCCTGGGGGTGTGAACCCGCCCACATGGGTGCTGGGAACGCCCCAGTAACAGGAGTGGCTCTGCCCATGAGGGAGGAACAGGGGAGGAGCTCGGGGGAGGAACAGAAGACTAGATAAGGGAGGGGACTGGGGAAGAGGAGAGGCTTTTTTCGCTGCTATGTAAGGAATAAAGACCTGCTTGTTAGACTGCAACCGGGTGTTCTGTCCAGTTATTGCCCTCCTTCCCCAAAGGAGGGTCCCTGCGTCCGAAGACCAACGGGTCCATGACGTGCGAAGACCGGGAAAGGTATGTATCCAGGCAAAGGCTCGGGATAGGTCCCCGAGCAATTTACCACTGTTTCTTCCACTGAAGCACTTCTCTGTTTCTTAGCCAATGCCAGACAGTTTTGATAATGGTTGATCTATAATATTTTTTAAATATATATAATACTGCTAGGTTACCTTACTTTGCTCTTTTTTTCCATGAATTCCCTTGGTATTCTTGAATTTATTTTTCTGCAAATGAATTTTTTGACTATTTGTTCTAGCTACTTAAATTAATTTTTGGTTTTGATTGGTTTGGCACTGAATAACTAATTTAATTTAGATAGATTTATCATTTTTATTATATTAGCTTAGACTAATAATGAACAATTGACATTTTTCCAATTATTTAGTTCTGACTTTATTTGTGTGTTAAGTGTTTTGTAAATGTGTTCATATAATTTCTGGTTTTAACCTGGGAGATAGGTTCACCAAAATTTCATGTTTTCTACAGTAACTTTAATTTCTCTTTCGTTTTCTTGCTGTAGGACTTTGTTGGTAATATATAGAGTTAATGATTTATGTAGGTTTATTTTATATTCTCCAACATTGTTCATGCTGCTATTTGTTTCAAGTAGTTTTTAGTTGATTTGCTAGGGTTCTCTAAGTATATTATCATATCATCTTTGAAGAGTAGGAGTTTATTTTTTCTCATTGTCTATTCTAATTCCTTCAATTTATTTTTCTTTTCTTATTACTAAAGTAACTATTTTTCTTTTTTTAAAGTTCAACTATTTTCTTTTTTTAACATTCATTCATCTGTATAAGTATATTTTTAAGTTACAAAATATCCTTCTGTCCTCCCTAGCCACACCCCTCCCCTTAAGTGGTGAACTGTCAGGTTAACACTGTCTTATTTTTTTATAAATTTAGGGTATTAAGAATTGGAATTAAGTGAAATATATACATAAGAGGTAATTTTTATAAAGTGTTCATCAGAATCTGAAGGGTTTTTGTTTTGTTTTTGTTTTGTCTTTCTTATTCTAGATGAGGATAACATTGTCTATAGCTGGTCTAATAAGGTTGTCCTGGCTGCCGAACATGCTGAGAGGAACTGCTTCCATCAAGGTTCATAATCTCACAGTGTTGTAAATGTGCACATTTGTACATGTGTGCATCATATTCATGTACCTCAACTTGTTTAGCCATTACTTAATTGATGGGCATCCCCTCAATTTCCAATTCTTTGCCACTACAAAAAGAGCTGCTACAAATATTTTGGAACATACGGACTTTTCCCAATTTTTATGATTTTTTCTGGATATAGGCCTAAAATTGGAATTGCTGGGTCAAAGGGAATGTACATTCTTATTGCTCTTTGAGCATAGTTCCATATTGCTCTCCAGAATGGTTGGATCTGTTCACAACTTCACCAGCAATTCATCAAGATCCCAATCCTCCCACAACCTCTCCAACATTTATCATTTTCCCTTTTTCTCATCTTAGTCAATCTGACAGGTGAGGTGATACATCAGAGTTGTTTTAATTTGCATTTCTCTAATCAATAATGATTTGGAGCACTTTTTCACCTAATTATATATAGTTTTAATTTCTTCATTTCTTTGGGTTCTTCGATGTTGAGGCTATCCTGTCTTTGTATTTAGATTGTTTTCTTTTTTGCTGCTTGCAATATTCTCTCCTTTAGTTGAGAGTTCTGGAATTTGGTTATATTATGCTTTTGAGTTTTTATCTTGGGGTCTCTTTCTGGAGGGGTTCTTTGTATTCCTTCATTAATTATATTGTCTTCTTGTTCTAGCAGATTTAGGTGGTTTTTCTCTCTAATAACTTCTTGCATATTATTTTCCAGGTTCTTATTTTGATCTAGCTTTCTAGTAGAACAGTGATTTGTAGATTGTATCTTCTTGATCTATTTTCTAATTCATTTTTGTCACCTAAAAGGCATTTTATGTTTTCTTCAATTTTTTCAGCCTTTTAATTTTGTTCAATGGAATCTTATAGAATTGTAGATTCATTGGCTTCTATTTGTTCAAATCTAATTTTTAGAATTTTATTTTCTTCAATTATCTTTTCTGTTTCCTTTTGAAAGGTGTTGAATTCTCAGGTCAATTTTTCATAATTTTCCTGCATAGCTCTCATTTTGTTTTTTCCATTTTTTCTTCTTCCTTTCTTTTTTGATTTTAAAATTCTTTTTTAAGCTCTTCTATGAGTCTTTGGATTTCAGTCCAATTTATAAACTCTTCTGAGACATCCCTTGTAAGTGATTTTTCACTGATTTCTTCTTCAGACATGGCATTGTATCATTTTTACGTGCAAAGTAGTTTTCTATAGTGAACTCTCTTTTCACTTTTTTGCCCATCTTTGTTGTTTTAACTCTACTCCTGGGGTATAGGGAGTACAGATCCAAGATTTTTTTTTTTTTTTGCTGGGACTTGGGTCTGATCTCTGACTTGTTGTTGACCATGATGATGCCTATGCAATCCAGGCCTTGCCTTTACTGAAGTTTGTTTCTTCTTTCAAGTTCAGATTCTGATTTAGCAGTGGTTTGTTCCTGATCCAGTCTTGTCTTTTACCCCAGTGTTCCCAGGGTTCAGACTTTGGGGTTGGGGTCCTTCCTGCTACCTTTCTATGTAGCTGCCAGGACTCTACTGTTGTCAAGCTGCCAGGACCTTGAGGGTAAAAGTCTCCCTGGCTTTCCCACTCTTCTGCCTCCTGGACTTTACTCCCCTCCCGCGCCCCCCCCCCCCCCCCCCCCCCCCCCAGACAGGCCTTCACTGAAGATCCACCTTGTTGTCTACCATTGAAAACTTCTTTGAATCTTCTTGTTTTCTTGGTGGGATCTTTAGTATCTTTAGTTTGAATGTCAGAGTCAAGGCTTCTTTTATCTTTGGTAGGGAAATGTTCCAGGTGAATGTTAAGCTCATGCTGCCATCTTTGTTCCACTCTGGAAGTTCTCTAAAACTAATATTTTTTTTTAGGTTTTTGCAAGGCAAAAGGGGTTAAGTGGCTTGCCCAAGGCCACACAGCTAGGTAATTATTAAGTGTCTGAGACCGGATTTGAACACAAGTACTCCTGACTCCAAGGCCACTGCTTTATCCACTATGCCACCTAGCCACCCCAAAACTAATATTTCTAATACGATATAGGATAATAATAGTGATAATTAGGATGCTTGTTTCACCCCTGATACTATTGGAAATGTCTCTAGTTTATTCTCATTATATACAATGCTTCTTGACAGTTTTAGATAGATCCTGCTCATCATTTTAAGAAAACCCTCCATTTATTCTTGTGCTCTCTAATGTTTTTAAAAGATTGGGGCTATATTTGTAAAAGGCTTTTTCAGCATCTAATGAGATAATAAAGTGATTTCTGTCAATTTTCTTATTGATATGCTCAATTATGCTGATGGCTTCCCTGCAGAGCTGATATAAATTCTACCTGATTGTAGGGTATTATCTTAGTGATAACTTGCTGTAATCTCTTTCTTAAATATTTATTTAAAAATTTTTACATCAATATTCATTAGGACATTAGACTATAATTTTGTTTGTCTCTTTTGACTCTTCCTCTTTAGATATTAATACAATGTTGGTGTCATAAAAGGAATTTTACAGATTTTCATTTTCACCTATTATTAAAATAGTTTATGTAGAATTGTAAATAATTGTTCTTTTGAGTGTTTTGTAAAATTCACTTGGCCCTGGATATTTTTTCATAGGAAGTTTATTGATTCCTTGTTCAGTTTCTTTTTTCTAAATGGTCTTATTTAGATATTTTATTTTCTCTACAGTTAATTTGAGCATTTTATATTTTTGTAAATATTCATCTAATTTTCCTAGACTGTCAAATTTATTGGAAAACCGTTGGGCAAACTAATTGAATTATTACTTTGATTTTCCTCCTCATAGGTAGTGATTTCATCCTTTTCATTTTTGTTAATGGCCATTTTTAGTTTACTTCTTTCTTCTTTTTTATTCAGTTTGCCCAAAGGTGTTTTTTTTTTTATAAAACCATCACAGTTTTATTAGTTCAATAGTTTTCTTCCTTTCAATTTTACTAATTTCTCCTTTGATTTTCAGGATTTCTAATTTGGCATTTAACTGGGATTTTTGAAATCTGTTCTTTTTCTAGCATTTTAGTTTCATGCCCACTTCATTAATCTCCTCTTTCTCCAATTTATTTATGTAAGCATTTAGAGATATAAGATTTTCCCTAACAATCACTTTACTGCATCCCACAAGTTTGGTAGGATATTTCAGCTTTGGCATTGTCTTGGATGAAATTGTTGGTTATTTCTTTATTTTCTTATTTGATCCACTCATTCTTTAATATTAGGTTATTTAGTTTCCAATTAATTTTTAATTTACCTTTCCATGTCACTTTATTATATATAATTTTATTGTATCATGATCTGGAAAGGACATGTAATATTTCTACCTTTCTGCATTTGATTGTGAGATTTTTATGCCCCAGTACATGATCAAATTTTGTGCAAATGTCATGTATCACAGAGAAGAAGGTACATATGCTTTTCTGTCTCCATCTACTTTTCTGCAGAGGTCTATCGTATCCAACTTTTCTAAAATTTTATTTACTTCCTTAACTTTTTTCTTGTTTATTTTATGACAAGATTTATCTAATTCTAAGAAAGAAGACTGTGGTCCCCAACTATTATAGTTTTGCTGTCTATGTCTTCCTCCAACTTCTTTAGCTTTTTCTCTAAGAATTTGGATGCCACATCATTTGTTGCATATATATTTAATTTTGATATCATTTCATTATATATTGTACCTTTGAGAAAGATTTAGTTTCCTTCCTTATCCTTTTCAATTTGATCTGTTTTTGCTTTTGCTTTGTCTGAGATCAGGATTGTTAATCCTGCTTTATTTCAACAGAGGCATAATATATTGTGTTCCAATCTTCTATCTTTACCCTTTGTGTATCTTTCTGCTTCAAATGTGTTCTTGTAAACAACTTATTGTAGGATTCTTATTTTTTAATCCACCTTGCTACCTGCTTCTGTCTTGTGGAAGAGTTCAATCAATTTGCATTCAAAGTTATGATTATTTACTCTCTCTTTCCCCTTCAACTTCTCTTCTCCCTGTTTATACTTTTATCTCTCTTTTCTCCTTCTTTCTCTTCTTCAGTGTTTTGCTTTTGACTACTGTATCCTTCAATCTAAATTCCTTTTTATCACTCATTTCCCTTTTATTTTCCTTCTCCCCTTTTATTCCTTTGTTTAACCTTTACTTTTTCCTTCTCTTTTATAATTTACTTCTTCCCTTTACTTTATCTTTCCCCCCCTGTTTTCTTATAGGTTAGGATAAATTTCTAAACCAAGTTGAAAATGTATGTTATTCCTTCTTTGAATCAAATCTATTGAAAGTAAAATTTATTCAGAGTTCACACCTTCTCTTCTTTCCCTCTATTTTATTAGGTCCTTTAGGCCTCATCACATGGTATTATTTATCCTCTTATGGCATACTTTCTTTTCCTAGCATAATCCTTTTTTCTCCATGCCCTGATAGTTTTATAGCAATCTTGTAACCACAGTGTACTGTACTACAATACTGTGGACAAGTTCACTTACCTTGGCAGTGGCATTTCAAGGAAGGTACATGTTGATAATGAGGTTGACACACGCATTGCCAGAGCTCAGTATTTGAGAGGCTCTAAAAGAAAGTGTTAGATAGAAGAGGTCTACAGAGCCTGTGCTGACCTCATTGCTGTAAAACCTGGACAGTCTAACTGTCCCATGACAGGAAACAAAATCGCTTCCATTTGAATTGTCTTAGGAAGATTATAAAGATCACCTTTCAGGATAAGATATCAGACTTGGAGGTCCTTTCTTGAATTTGCAATTCAACATTACCACATTAAGTGCAACTACAATGGGCTGGACACATTATTAGAATACCAGACATATACTTGCCACTAAGGCTATTCTATGGAGAACTCACACAGGGCAATCCTTCACAAGTGGGTCAGAAGAAGCAATGCTGGGGCATTGTGAAGGTCTCTCTTAAGTATTTTAGAATTGATTGTACTATATGGGAGACACTGGCACAGGACCATGGAGCATGGTGTACCATTATCAGTGAGTGTGCTGCACTCTATGAGGAAGGAAGAATTGAAGCAGTCAAAGGAAATATGGCATACATAAGTTTATGGTACTCACTCCAGATGTTCACATAAACTATTTGTGTCCATCCTGTAGTAGAGCATTCTGAACCTTTATTGGTCTTATCAGTCACTGTTGGACATACTGTAATTTCACAGTAACATAATTTTGGTCTTCTTCAATAATGAAGGACAAGAACCATATTTTTTTTCCTTCTACTATATTAGGTCCTTTGTGAGTTGTTTTTTTTTTTCCCCTGGGGAATATATATTCTCTTATGCTTTGCTTTCTCCTTCTAGCATAATCCTTTTTTCCCATGTCCTGAATGTTGTATATCTATCTTGTAGTCACTCCCTCTATCAAAGTATAATCCTCTTAACTTTCCTGATGGAAGTACAATTCTCAAGAACCATAATCATTATTGCATCATAATCAATTTATACTCACACCCTCTTTTCAAGTATACTCCCTCCAAATATCCCAATATAAAAACAATTCTCAAAAGTTAAAAGTTTGATCACATCACATACAATTTCTACCTAAGTATATTTCTTTCAACTGTCTAAAGAGAAAAACAATTCTCAAGAATTGCAAATATTACCTTCCCATGTAGGGACTTTAGTCCTTTTGACTAATACTTTTCCCCTTTCTATTTACCTCTTTGTGAATCTCTTGAGTCTTGTATTTGAAGATCAAATTTTCTGTTTAGCTCTAGACTTTTTATTTGTTAGTTGAAAGTCCTCTATTTCTTTGAAAATCCATCTCCCCCCCCAAAAAAAAGTGTATGCTAATTCTAGGCCTTTTGATCTTTTAAGCCCTGCACAATTTTTACTATAACTCCCTATTATTCAAATGGCCTTTTACTGCTTGCAGAATTTCTTCCTTTCACTGAGAATTCTGAAATTTGGCTACAATGTTCCTTGGAATTTTTATTTTGAAGTCTCTTTTTTTGGGGGGGGGTAGTGATCATTGGATTCTTTCAAGAGCTATTCTATCTTCTTGTTATTAGGGCAGTTTTCCATTATAATTTTCTGCAAGATATTGTCCAGGCTCTTTCTCTGATTGTGACTTTCAGGTAGATAAATAATTCATAAATTATCTTGCTTTAATCTGTTTCCAAGGTTGGTCATTTTACCTAATGGGTATTATACATTTTCTACTTTTTTTCAGTTTTTTGAATTTTGTTTGATGGAATCTTGTTGTTTCATAGAGTTGTTAGCTTTCATTTATGCAATTTAAGTTTTTTAGGTTTTATTTTCTTCAGTTAAGTTTTGTGTTTCCTTTACCAATTGGTTAACTTCACTTTTAGATCCTCCTTTTCTATTTAATCCATTTTATTTTCCAGTTTGTCAATTTTACTTTTAAAATTATTGATGTTTTTGGTCTTTCTTCATAATTCTCCTGCATGACTCATTTCTTTATTTCCATTTTTCTTCTTTCCTCTTCTTTGTTTTTAAAATCTCTTTTGATGTCTTCCTAGAGTTCTTTTTGTATAAGTTCCTTTGAGGCTTCACATGTATGTAGGCATTTTTTAATGCTATCCTCTGAGATGGAAGCTTTATAATCCCTAAAAAAAAATAGTTACTGTCTATGATTGGTATTTTTGTTTGTTTGCTTCTTTGCTTGCTTGCTCATTTTGATAGTCAAGTTCTGCCCCTGTGGTATAGTTTGTATAGACACAACTTTTTTTGTGCTAGAAGGTTCAAGGTCCCTGTTTTAGGGTAACCCAATGCTGCACCATGTTCTGGGGCTTAATCTTTTGCTTGCCAAGCTATGGTTTAGACCCTAGCTATTGATCTGCTGATCTTGGATCTGACTTGTAACCAGGACTTCAGTCAAATTGGCTCCTGAACTGCAGGTCCTGGTCATGCTCCTGAACCACAACTGCTTTAGAAAATCAGTCACACTGGGATCTAAGTTGCATGCAAGAACATGAACTTTGCAAGGACCTGAGCATCACCTAAGTTGGCGAGGTCCTGAACTGCATTGTGGCTAAGACCCCCCCTTAGCTTTTCCAGTTTATCTGCCTAGAGGACTACACAACCCCTTTTACCCATTTTAGATCAAAGTTCCTCCAAGATATCTCTCTGAAAAGTTGTTTCACTGTTTATTTGGAAGGGTTCTGTGACTTTAAGTTCTCTTTAGAGGCTTCATTCAAAGCAGGTTCAGGAGAAGCTCTGGGAACTTCATAGCTTCATACCACCATCTTGATTGCACCCCCAGGAATCCACAAGAATGCATTCTTACAAGTATTAATAACCTTCAGTTTTCAAATAATGAATAGATACATCATCTCATTCATAATTGGAGAGGGGTTTTACAGACTCTTCTATTTGTAGTTAATGTTTGTAACTGGTGTAAGAATAATGCAATTCTTAGTACTTCTATCTTCTTTTATGCCTCTTTTTCTGTAACTCCACAATTTTTTCAAAGAAAGGAAAGACAAGATTTCAAAAGAATGAGGTCTATTTTGCATTTTTCTTTGCTTGATAATTTATTAGGTAGTCAATCTACCAGCATTTAGTTTTTCCATATTTAGCTAAGCTTATCCTCAGTAAATAGTCATAGTTGGTTGTCTTCAAAGGCAAGCACTAAATAATCATAATCAAAGCTTTTTCTGGGGCAATAGAATTTCTCTTCCACTGAAAATTTTCAAAAACAAATGTCACCTCTATCTCACAAGGTCTTAGGATATATACCATCCCTGAAACTATTATAGCTGTCTCTTCCCTCATATGTATACTTGTTTAAAAAGTTGTGTGTGTGTGTGTGTGTGTGTGTGTGTGTGTGTGTGTGTATACATATATGTTTTCTCACAATCACTCCTAAATCCTTAGTCTGACTTCTCATACCACTCAACTGAAGCTACTCTCTCCAGGGTTACCAATGATCTTTTAAGTACCTAATCCAAACAATTTTTTATCAGTTCTTATTCTGGATTTCTCTGCAGCATTTGACATTGTTAACCATCTACTGACTGTCATGAGATTATGTTTCTTATTTACTTTTGATACATTATTGTCCTCTCCTAGACACTCTTTCCTCCCTGAAAACACTATTCTATAATAATGTTCCTCTTGTTCTACCATGCAATCTTAGACTCCTTTGAAGAATCATCATCTTAATGTATAAATTTATTCATGAGACTTGTTCAGGATCACCTTTACAAATATGGAAATTTCATTAGTTACTATAGATTATTTTATTATTTCTGTACACATAACTTTCAGATCTGTATCTATATTCTTACTTTCCTTTGTGCATGTATAAGATTTCTAATGGACATCTCTACCAGATGTTACATAAGTATATCAAACTCAGCACATCAAAAATCAAACTTACTTTCTTTTCTCTGAAATGTTCTCTTCTACCATCTTCACAATTACTAGATTTATTAAATATTATTCCTCTTTACACTTTGTAGTCTCATCAAACTGTCATGATTGTTGTCCTCATACTTGACAGTCTATCTTCTATTGTTATGCCTTTGCATAACTCCCTCATTCTTAGAATGTATTCAATCCTCACCTCCATCTTGAAGAACCCATAGAATTCTTCAAAGTGTTCCCTCTTATAGAAAATCTGCTACAATTTCCTCAGTCACTAACTAAAATATCTTTGCATTTGACTTTCTATTTACAGCTTGTTCCCTTCCCTAGTGGCATGTAAGCTCCTGGAATGCATTAATTAGTTTTTTAAAAATCTTTGTATTCCCAGTGAATCCAGTCATCTACACCAATCATCTTCCCAGCTAATCTGTCAAATCCCATCACATTTTTCCACAGTTGCAGCAGCTGGGCTGTAGAAAGGAACTCTAGGAACCATGCTCAAGTCCATGATAGAGTTAATTCACTAAATGTTGTAATTCTTATTCTGAATCTAAATTGTCTTGATTTCTGAGTGAGTACACTCAAAAATTTACTTATCCCATTATGTAGTCAGCCCAAAATTAGATCATATTTCTTATCTGGATCTCTCTTTAGCATCTCATTTTCTACCTATTGTATTGGGATAGTAATCAAGTCAATGCTACATTCTTCTGTTAAGATCACATTGTTTGTTTGCCCTTTGGATTAACTGATCATTCTGTTGTCTTCCCACACTAAAACTCCTTTCAAGAATTAACATTCACTTTATTATATTGTCTATCCCTATTAGAAAGTAGTCTCCACAAGGGCAAGGGCTCTCTTATTTGTAATTCTATTTCTAGTACTTAGAAAAGAACCTGCCCATGATAAACATTTTATACTTTTAAAATATATTTACTAATTTAGTGCTTAATAAATGTTTTATGAATTACATCATTCAATTATGAAATATAAAACATTTTCATTGATCAGGATAGTAGAGATAAGGAAATAATAAAGTGATTCAAATTGGCTTTCTGATAGTTTCATTTTCTGTAAATTGAGAAGGAAAAATGAAGTCTTTTAATAAATTTTATTTTATTCTCATCTATTATGAGATGAGACTTTAATAAGAGAAAAGAAAATGAGAAAGAAATTCTAGGCATAGGAAATAGCATGAGCAAAAACTCAGGGGTAAAAGATCAGAATGAGGGAAATGATATATTAGATCAAGTCATTACCTCCATTTCTCATTTTAACCCGGTGCATAAAGGAAACTGGTTTCAGTACTATGTATATTTACATATATATATATATATATATATATTTATATATGCATATATATATATATATATATATGAAAAATGAGCCAAAATTAGTATATTCTGGGGAATTGGGGGAAAGAGAGAGAGAGAGAGAGAGAGAGAGAGAGTTAGAAATAAAGACAGAGAAAGAGAGATATGAAAGGCATAGTCTAGCAAATGGGCAAAAGAGAAAAAGAATCATTGTCTCTTGTCCCATTTAAATAGCAGCATAAGCTAAATGGTTCCAAGAGAATTCCCTTGAGACTCTTTTAAATTACATCAAACAAATAAATTAAAAAATCACAAAACATTTAATTATTGACAACAATGTTTGAATCCAGGAGTTAAAAATGAAGGAATATCTGGATGTATAAATTTCATTTTACCCCTTCCTTTCTTCCATACTCTGACCTTCCTCATTCCTACACACACATAGTTTATGTTTTTGAACTGTGGTTCTCCTTCTAAAGTCAGTGGAGATGATATTGTTCTTTAATTTCAGATTAAGGTAATCAGAGTGATTGTTACCTGAAAAGGAAATAAGGACTAGATCCATAGTTATATTTATATAGGAAACTGTACAATGAGGAAAATTGTTCTGTAATTAAAAATCTAAAAAATTATGCTTTTTATTCAGGATTATATAGTCAGTATATGTCAAAGTAGAACCTGAATTCAGGTCATGTACAATCTTAGATCAATCACCTATTCCCTATATTATAACCCTTCTTATAACCCATAAATTAATTTTATCTCTCTCATATCCATCTATACATACATTCATATTTACATATGCATCTATGTATTTATGTTTCTGTGTACAATTATTTAGCAGAAATGAGAATGAAAATACATTGAAATCAGAAAAGTGAGTGAAATTATGGCTTAAGGAAAAATAATAGAAACTATAATGTAATAATGTTTTGAAATGTGTGCTTGATAATAATTGGGGTCCTTACCATTTTTTTAATTGAAAATGAATGATTTAAATAGAGCACAATCTACTTGCACAAATTCTGACAAGATTTTTCATTTGTTGAAGGATTGCATTGAAAGATAGAAGAAATTTAACTTTTGGTACCCCATTTATTCTTGTTTCAGATTACAGTTTGATTTTTATTTTAGGTTACCTTGAAGTCCAACTTCTTTTTTTTTTTTTTTTTTGCAAAGCAAAGTGGCTTGCTCAAGGCCACACAGCTAGGTAATTATTAAGTGTCTGAGACTGGATTTGAACCCAGGTACTCCTGACTCCAGGGCCGGTGCTTTATTCACTATGCCACCTAGCAGCCCCCAATTTATTTCTTAGTAATTACAAGAAAAAATATATACCTATTGTAATTAGCTATGGTAAAGGAAATATTTTAATCTGTAGTTCAGGTAAGGTTCTAAATTGTTTTTAACAAATAATATTCTTTCAGAAATAGAGCTTATTTGTAATTCATGAGCATAACAATTACCAAACCTTAACTTTGTAACTAAGGACAAAATTCCAGAAGTAACCTACATCATATTTTTTTTCTTGGTTTTTGGAAGGCAAATGGGTCAAGTGGCTTGCCCAAGGCCACACAGTTACGTAATCATTAAGTGTCTGAGGCCAGAATTGAACTCAGGTTCTCCTGACTCCAGGGCTGGTGCTCTAGACAGTGTGCAACCTAGCTGCCCCTGTGCATCATATTTCTATTCAATTCATTTCAATGGAGAGATCTTAAGTAATTTTTATGAACAATAACTGGGCTTGAATAACTAGTTATTAAGAACTAAAACAAAAGAACTTTCTCAAATGATTCATATTCTGTTATATTTCCTTCATTTTTTCAAAGAGGATCAATGGCATCATGGGTTAATGAGTTGTGAATAAATTAGATTTAAATGAAGTAGAGTTGCTCAAAGTTGTCAGCCTCACTTCTCTTCCATGGTTATTGAAGTTCAATGGCAGAATAAAAAAAATTAAAATGACTGGTGATGTTCTAGGATGAACTGGATGGCCTTGGTATCTTCAGTGCTTAACCAAGCTCTTAAAGACTCCATAGCAACTGCTACAACTGCCTTCCTGAATATTTGAATAAATTGCCCCCCACCCATTGTGCTGGAAGTCTTCACATATTTGGGATAGAAATTCCCTTAAATCCCTAATGGGTTTGAGTCCTATTGATTTTACCCCTCCTGATTTATTCCATCTGCCATAAAGTTTTTAGAAGGTTATGACCACTGTGCATGCTTCTTGGTATCACAAGTGAAAGTTGGGTGAAAGGTAGACACCAAAGATGGATGAGTGTTTCTGAAAAGGACTTGGCAAGGCCTCATAGTAGATGCTAGCTTTCCTTAAACATCCTCTACACCCCAGTTCATAGCCTGTTATTTGAAGGATATAGCATGTATAAAAATAATCCTGAGTGTTTATGAATAGTACAAAATGAACCAGTTGATAAAATAAATGAGATCATATTTAATGCTAGAAAGAACTTAACACATCATCTAATTCAACCTCCTCATTTCAGAGAGGAAAAATCTGAGGACCAAGGAGATTAAGTTACTTGTTCCAGGTCTCTTAGATAGTCTCAAGACAGGATTTGAATCAGGTACTCTGATACCAGTGTCAGAGTTATATCTTTTTCCCCTTTGTGCCATAATCCAATAGGGAAAATGGAAGATGGAGACAAAATAAGAAGGAAAAGAAATAGATTGGGAAAGAGAAAGATAGATTGACAATGAAACAGGTTTTGAAGATAGAGCTAGAAAAGTGTACCAAAGAGAGCTAATGATCTTGAAAGAGAAGGCTTTGTAGACTTATACTGGGACAAAAGTGGAGAGGGTAAATCATAATGTCATAATTATTATAAAAATTGGTATTTTTCTATTGCTATAAGGTTTGCAAAATGCTTCAAAAATATCATCTCAATTTTACCCTGTAAACTATCATGAAAAGTAAATCTCTTATCCCCATTCACAGATGAAAGACTTGAAGGAACCAAACATTATGTACTTATTGAGGATCAAAAGTGTCTGAAGTTGAATTTGAACTCCAGTCTTTGGATCTCTAGATTCAGCATTCTATCCAGTATACCATCTATCTATCCAGTATGGAGAGAATATGAGGTGTGGAGAGGAAAACGTAAGAAAATTTATTGTTGGCCATAATTTTGACAATAAATTAGCAGGCAAGATTGCCTTATTGAGAGCTAGTTGAAGAGAGAGGGGACAAGACCCAGTTGCTGTGGGAATTGTGAGAGAATAAATCAGATAAAAATAAAAGGAATGCCATGCATCAATGAAGGACAAATTAAGATTATGTATATCATGAGTTTGTACTGGTCTCAGTCATAGGGTCTGCCTGACTCTCTCCAATAACTTTTAGCAACTTAGAAGCACAAAGGTAGAGAGGTGGGTAGTTTAGATAACACAGAAAGGGGTTTCAGTAAATGTTTGATCAGAAAAAAGCTATTCTGTCTAATAAGAAAAGAAGGATAAGAAATTAGTATGCCATGTGTATCTATAGTACCTATAAAATAAACAGATGTAGGAAAAAAAAAGACCACCAGTACTTCAGATACATCATTTAGGAGTGATTTATGAGTAGGTAATAAGTACATACTGCATTCCAGACACTGTGCTGCACACTTTACAAATATCTTATTTGATCTTCACAATAACCCTGTGAGTTAATAGTATATTCATTTTATAGTTGAGAAAACTGAAGCAGGCAGAAGTCAAATGACTTGCCCAAGGTTACACAACTGATGTTTGATATTATATTTGAACTCAGGTCTTCTGACTCCAGGCTAAGCATTCTATCTACTGTGTCACCTGGCTGCCTAGTGAGTTATGAACAAGAATCACATAGGAAAAACAGGCATGACTGAGTTGTAATTTCTACCATTGCTGTGAACACTGAAGCTTTGAAGTATAAAATTTATATGTGATCTAATTTTGCCTATGTTTCATCAGAAAATATTATTTTACCTTCAGTTCCAACCTATATAAAGAGAAGTAAAAAATAATAGTTTTTAACTAAGGAAGTAAATGGGTCATGATTGAATTATAATTATTAAAATTATCTTTGCCATTTCCAGACCTCCTTATATATGTCTGGAGTATGGGTAAAATATCCATAAATTTATCAGAGAAATCTTCTCATTTCTTCTATAGTTTTTCTGAATGACAAATCAGATATGTGAGTTATCATTAAATATAATGTTCAATCATAAAGTTGAAACAGCAATTTCAATGGCTTTTTAGATATATTTATTTTCATTGATTCAACCTTTTAGACATATTTGCATAAATGTTCAGTAACAATTACATATTTTGCTAAACAATTTTTAAGTTCTACCTAAAAAGACAACTAGCATTGAAGAATTTAGTGAAAACTTCAAAAAAGCATATTTAAAACTTGTGTTCTCTTTTTTTACTGTAAGAAAATTGGAGCTAATTCACTTCTATTTGACAAACATTTATGAAGAACCTACTATGGATAGAATACAATCACTCTCTACTCCATTCCCTTCTCCAGAAGAATAATACACTTTGCACTAAAGTATTTAATTTCCCCAGGAAGTACTTAACCCCTTTTCACACACACACACACACACACACACACACACACACACACACACACACACACACACACACGTGTATATAATATAAATCTTCACTTATCTACATATATTCCATCCTTAAATTTAGTTGTGTCTTACTCTTTGTGACCTCACTTGTGTTTTTTCTTTGCAAAGCTCCTTTGTCAGCTTTTTTTGTTTGTTTTGTTTTTTTACCAATGAGGAACTAAGGCAACAGGATTAAGTGACTTGCCCCGGTTTACATGATTGATAAGCGTCTTAGACCAAATTTGAGCTCACTAAGATGAAGAATCTTCCTACCTCAACATTCTATTCCCTGTTCCACCTTATGCCAGGCCCTGTGCTAAGTACTTTAAAAATATGATATATTGTTCTCACAATAACCTTGTAAATTAGGTAATATTATTTCCATGTTATAGTTGAGAAAATTGAGGCAAACAAGGGTTAAGATACTATTTAGCAAATACCTGAGTCTTCACTAAGTTTTATGCCTCTTAACTGTAGGAAATGATATGCTCTGAAACAAAAAACAGATTCCAAGTGAGAGGAGAAAATAGCTAATAGTAGGCATTAGGGACATTCTAGGGGCAGGGTAAATGGAAAACTAGGCCTGAAATCAAGAAGACCTGAGTTCAAATCTAGTTTTATACAGTTACTAGCTACATGACACTGGCAAGTTGCTCAACCAATTTGTCTCAGTTTCCTTATCTGTATTAATTGAAGAAGAAAATTGACAAACCATTCTGGTATCTTTGACAAGAAAACCCCAAATGGAATTATAAAAAGCAGGACACAATTGAAAAGGATGGAACAACAATAATGCAAAAGGCAAAGAGTCTGGGCAAGGAATTTGAGTTCAGTAAGCATGTCAATTGGGATAAAATAGAGACTATTTGAAGGAGAAGGCATATTGGAATCCTGAATAAATGACTATTCACACACTTGTTAAAAAAGTTACATAGACTAAATGACCTGTTGTAAAATCTAAACTTCCATAGTTCCATGGGTTATAGTAAATCATTTTTAAGTTATGTGTTCTTGATTTATTGAACTATTAGTTAATGTGTTATAGCACTGTGAATGTCATTCCTTTTTCTAGGCATTTTTGATATTTTCCTTTAATTTTATTTCTTTTTAAATTTAAAATAATGGTACATTTTTATCTTATCTCCCTTAGGAAATATCTTATCTTTCTTTTACCAACTCTGAAAAATTTCTAAACCATTGTTTGAATATAGCTTGTTATTTAAATATTTTACTCCTTGACTCTTATCCAAATATTTTGCTGCCCAAAATTTTATAACATAGGCCAGTCATTTAGTCAATAATTGTTTTTTGCACATCTATTATGTGTCAGACAGGATAGCTAAGTGGTGCAGTGGATAAAGTGCCAGCTCTGGAGTCAGAAAGAGTCATATCCCAAAGTTCAAAACTGGCTTCAGATACTTACTAGCTGTCTGACCCTGGGCAAGTCATTTAACCCTGTTTACCTCAGTTTCCTCATCTATAAAGTAAACTGGAGAAGAAAATGGTAAACAACTCTACAACCCTTGCCCCCAAAAATGGGGAGATAAAGAGCCAGGCACAATTGAAACAATTGAACAACAAAATGTGCAAGGCACTGAGCTAAGCATTAAATACTCAAAAGAGTCAGAAGATAGTCTCTGCCTTTTAGGAGGTTAGGAGTAATTAAAGTGGACCCAGAGTATGACAAAAATTTGAAAGTATCCCCAGGGTAAGTTTATGATATTAAAAATATCGCACTTGATTGATTCAATGTCTGTCATAGGGTAATGACAAATGATAAATATCTCAAATTTAATTTTCTATACCCTGACTCGCAAATACAATTCAATTCAAGGACAACTCCTTGCCCCCAAGTAATTAGTTAAACTTTTTAATCCTGGTGAAACAATTTCTAACTCAAATTTGAACTTTACAGTAATCTTTTTTTAATTGACTTTGGTAAATCAAAAAAAACTTGCACATATATAAAAATACTACATTAGGCAAGATTGAGGGATGTTATTAGATATGGCTTTTGTTCAACAAACAAAATATAGTGAGAGAGAAATGACATATCTGAAACTTTTAAATAACTATACAAAACAGCATGTAACCAAGAAAAACACTGTTAAGTCCTGTGTGATTTTTAGCAGCAGGGGAGTTGAATGTTGGAGGAGTTTTTGAAGAATGCTTCAAGAAAAAGACTTAATTTTGACCTTAAAATACATAAAATTGAGATTAAAAAGTATAAGGGTTGAGGAGGGCATTTTCAGAAGATTATAGTGCAAAGAGAACTATATTGAGAGTCAGAAGTCCTGGTTTTCTATAAGTTTTGGGACCTTGAGAAACCTTTAATTTACTGGTCTTCAGGTTCTAAATATATAAAACTAGACTACTGGGAATATGGTATAGTGGATAGGGTACTGAACTTATAATCAGATACACTTTGGTTCAAATCTTACCTTAGGCCTTTGACTAATTTTTGTCCAGTCATTTCCATACTATGTCTCATTTTTCTCATTGGTAAAATGAGGAGGTAGGAATTATATGCCATTAAATTCTCTTTCAATTCTAAATCTATAATCCTATAACCAACCATGAACCAAAACATAAAAATCAAAATGAGAATGGTTAGCCAAGCTGGATGGTGTGAGAAAGGTAGAAAGAGATAGACTTCAAAAGTTAGATTGATTCTATATTATAGAGAACCTTGAATGACAAATAGAAAACTCTGGATTTTATCATATAGGAAAGAAAAACCATTTAAATAAGTGGTGTAATAATAAAAGCAATGGAATACCATGGGGCTCATGATGGGTCAGAGTAGATGCTATGAACATAATACCAAAGGCATTAGAAAGCATATGATAGGTGCGAGTGGGCCACAGAGCATTAAAGATGAACTGTATAGGATGATGACAGAAAAAGATGGGCAAGTACCATAGAAAGGCTAAAGAACAATTGAAGAAAAGCTAATGGATTCCATTATTATCTGGGCAACATTAAGCAATCTGTAGGAAGGTTCAATTAATATTAAGTGAAATCTTGTGGTAGATATATGATAGCATATAGATGAGAGTTACATAATCACACACATCAATGGATTGGCATCATGAAGTGAAATCCTTGAACTAATTAAGTATCTATTTGGGCATGAATGCCCATATATAACAATGGAGATGAAGAAGATGGGCAGCAAAAAGACTACTAGAAAAATCCAGGCATAAAAGGAAGGCACAGACTGGGTTGGTAGTAGGAAATTTCTGCAAACTCAGAGCTGGCCAATAACAATTTATTTTTATTAAAGTGTTTGCCTTTTTAAGAAAGGGAGAGGGGTGAGTAGAAGGAAATAAATTTGGAAGTAAAAAATTTAAAAGAAATTATTGTTAAAAATGTAAAAATCAAGCTTAATTCCTATTTTATTTATTTATCTATTTATTTTTGCAAGGCAGTGGGGTTAAGTGACTTGCCCAAGGTCACATAGTTAGGTAATTATTAACTGCAGCCCCAGCACAAAAGACTTATACTCCCTATACCACAGGAGCAGAATTCAAACAATCAAAATGACCAAAGCAAAAAAACCCTAAAAGAACACTGGCATAGAAAGTTACTAAGCAGATAGAGATGATAAAAATGCTACCTCAGAAGAAGAAAGTAGTGACAAATTACCTATATGGGAAATTTCAAAAAGGTCAGAGAATCAGACTCAAATTCAAAATCTCATAGAAGAACTTTTAAAAGAATTTAAAAAACCAAAGAAGAGAGGAAGAAGAAAACTGGGGAAAAGAAATAAGACTCGCATAAGGAAATTATGAAAAACTGAGCAAAGAAACCTACTCCTTTAAAAGTAGAAATAACCAACTAGCAAAAGAATGTAACTTTTCAAAAAATAAAATCAACCAATTGGAAAAAGAATGCAAATCATCTAAAACTAATTGACCAGGTGGATATGGAATGAAACTCAGCAAAAGGTAAAACTAACTAAGGATACACAAAAGCTAGCTGAGGAAAATAAAAGCCTAAAAATTAGAATTGGACAAGTTAAAACTAATAAATCTATGAAACACCAAGATTCTATCAAACAAAATCAAAAGGCTGGAAAAAACGAAGAAAATGTTTAGCTACCTTTTAGAAAAAACAAATGACTTGGAAAATAGATCCAAGAGAATTAATTTAAGAATTATTGTTCTACCAGAATGATTAGATTTTTTAAAAAAGACCTGGAAAATACATCTCAGGAAATTATCAGGGAAGACAGCCCAAATATACTAGATTGAGAAGTTAAAATATCCCTTGAAAGAATACACAGAAAATCTCCAGCAAGAAACCCAGGATAAAAACTCTAAGCAAGAACTGTCATGGTCAAATTCCAGAATTCTCAAATAAAGGAGAAAATACTGCAAGAAATCAAAAAAGAAACAATTTAAATATAAAGGAAGTATAATCAGAATTGTGCAGGACTGATCAGTTTCATCATTAAAGGACTGGAGAACATGAAATGTGACATTTCAAAGGGCAAAGAACCTTGGATTACAACTAAGAATTTACTTACAAAATTCAGCATATTCTGTCAGGGGTAAAAATAGATGTTCAATGAAAAGGAGAACTTCCAAAATCTGATTTAAAAAAGACCAGAATTTAACAGAGAATTTGATCTTAAAGTACAAAACTCAAGAGTTGCAAAGAAAGAGAAAAGAAAAAAAACAAAAAAATATTATTCAGGACCAATTATTTTTTATTGATATTTTATATTTCCAAATAAATTTATGAAATTTTTTCAACATTCATCCATATGCTTATGTGTATTTTTAACTTACAAAATTTACTTCCACCCATCCTTCATGTATCCTTCACCTCAGCGGTGAACAGTCAGGTTAATATTGTACATACAAATTTCTCTTAAGAGTGTATACAGATTAGTCATTTCAGTATGCAGTACTGGGATTAAGGGAAAGAAATGCATAAGAGATATTTTTTTAAATTGAATGTATTGTTCATCAGATTCAGAAGAATATTTTTGTTTTGTTTTGCTTTGTTTCCTTTTATTTTTCTTTCTCTAGATGGGGATAGCATTGTCCATAACTGGTCTAATAGGGTTGTCCTAGCTCCCTGAATTGCTGAAAGCAGTTGCTTCCATCAGGGTTGATCATCTCATAGTGTTGCTTTTAATATGTACATTATTTTCTTGGTTCTACTCCCTTAGCTCAGCACTGGATCTTATAATTCATTCCATGCTTCTTTAGAATCCGGCCATTTTTGGTTTCTTAGAGAACAATAGTATTACAAAATATTTATGTACATAACTTGTTTAATCATTCCTCAAATGATGGGCATCTCCTCCATTTCCAATTCTTTGCCACTACAAATATTTTGGAACATTTGGGGACCTTTCCTATTTACTATGATATCATCTGGATTCAGGCTAGAATGAGAATTTTGGGTCAAAGGGTATGAACAGTTTTATTGCTCTTTTGGTATAGTTCTATATTGCTCTCCAAAATGGTTGGATCAATTCACAACTCCACCAGCAATGCAATCCTCCCACAACCTCTCCAATGTTGATCATTTTCCCTTTTTTGTCATTTTAGGTGTGAAATTTGATGGTAAATGATAGGTGTGAAATGATGCCTCAAAGTAGTTTTATTTTGCATTTCTCTAATCAGTAATGATTTGGAGTATTTATCATGTGATTATAAATAGCTTTAATTTCTTTATTTGAAAATTGTCTGTTCATATCCTTTATTTACCAATTGAGGAATTACTTGTAAACTTACAATTCTTGATATATTTTAGAAATGAACCCTTTATCAGAACTACTAGTTATAAAGATTATTTCTCAACTTTTTGCTTTCCTTCTAATTTTAGCAGCATTGATTTAGTTAGTGTAAAAACTTTTTAATTAAATATAGCCAAAAATCATTAATTTTGCAGTTTATAATGTGCACTATTTCCTGTATGGTCATAAATTTGTCCCCTTTCCAAAGATTATCTATTATTATCAATTAGCTATGGTGTTGTCTTTTATATCTTAATCATGTACCCATTTTGACCTTATTTGATAAAGTTTGTGAAAGGTCAGTTTATGTCTAGTTTTTGCCATATTATTTTCCAGTTTTCCCAACATTTTTTGTCAAATAGTGAGTTGTTGGGGTGGCTAGGTGGTGCAGTGGATAAAGCACCGGCCCTGGAATCAGGAGTACCTGGGATCAAATCCGGTCTCAGACACTTAATAATTATCTAGCTGTGTGGGCTTGGGCAAGCCACATAACCCCATTCACCTTGCAAAAAAACCAAAAAACAAAAAGAAAACTAAAAAGAAAACCAAAACAAATAGTGAGTTGTTAATGCAGAAGCTAATGTCTTTGGCTTTGTCTAACAGTAGATTACTGTAGTCATTTGCTATTATTTCTTTTGAACCTATCCTAATCCACTGATCCATACATACTCTATTTCTTAACAAGTACCAAAAAGTTTTGATGACTGTTGCTTTATAATATAGTAAAGATCCAGTAGAGCTAGGCCACCAACCTTTACATTATTTTCTCATCAGTTCCCCTGCTACACATGTTCTTTTGTTGCTCCAGATGAATTTTGTTACCATATTTTCTAGCTCAGCAAAAAAAAAAAAAAAAAATATTCCAATATGACTGGTATGGTGCTGAATAAAGTAATTTGGGTAAAATACTCATTTTTATTAAAGTAGCTCACCCTAACCATAAGCAATTGATATTTTTCCAATGATTTAGATCTGGCATTATTTGGGTGAGAAGTGCTTTATAATTGGGATCATATAGTTTCTGGGTTTGTCTTGGGAGGAAGATTCCCAAGTATTTAATGGTGTCTACATTTGCTTTAAATGGAAATTCTCTTTCTATTCCTTGTACTTCGGCTTTGTTTTTCATATATACATATATATACATATATATATAAATGCTGATGATTTATGTGGGTTTATTTTATATCTTAATATTTTACTGAATTTTTTAATTATTTGAGAGAGATTTTTTAGATGATTTCTTCAGATTCTCAAAGTATATGATCATATCATCTGCAAAGAATGAAAGCTTAACTTCTTTTTTGCCAATTCTGATTCCTTCAATTTCTTTTTCTTCTCTTATTACTAAAACTAACATTTCTAATTCTATATTGAATAGTAATGGTGATAATGGTCATCCTTTTTTCACCCTTGATTTTATCGGAAATGCTCCATTTATCCCCAATACAGATGGCATCTTTTGATGATTATAGCTAGATACTACTTATTATTTTAAAGAAAACTCCTTTTATTCCTAAACTTTCTGGTGTTTTTAATAGGAAGGGATGTTGCATTTTATCAAAGACTTTTTCAGCATCTTTTGAGATAATCATATGATTTCTGTTTTGCTATTGATATGTTCAAGTATGTTGAGTGTTTTTCTAATATTGAACCATCCCTGTCTACCTTGTATAAATACTACCTGATCATGATATATTATCCCAGTAATAACATGCTGTAATCTCATTGCTAAAATTTTATTTAAGATTTTTGAGTCAATATTCATTAGCAAGATTTGTGTATAATTTTCTTAGTCTGTTTTGATTCTTCCTGATTTAGGTTTCAGCACTATGTTGGTGTCATAAAAGGAATTTGGCAGATCTTCTTCTGTTTTTTAAAATAGTTTATGTAGAATAGTCATTAATTGTTTCATACATATTGAATAGAATTCACTTGTAAATCCATCTGGATCTGGAGATTTTTTCTTAGCGAATTTAGTGATAGTTTCTTCAATTTTTTTTCTAAAATGGAGCAATTTAAGTATGTTGTTTCTTCTGTTAATTTGGGCAATATGTATTTTTGTAAATATTCATCCATTTCATTCAAGTTATCAAATTTATTGGCATATAGTTTGGCAAAGTGGCTTTGAATTATCTCTTTACTTTTCTCCTCATTAGGGGTTAGTTCATCCATTTCATTTCTGATACTGGTAATTTAGTGATGTTCTTTCCTTTTTCTAAATCAGATTAACCAAAATTTCATCTATTTTACTGACATTTTCATGAAAGTTTGATTTAATAGATAATTGATGTTCTTGCTTTAAGCTTTTTAAATCTCTCTATTAATAATCAGAATTTCTAATTTGTTATTTTGTTGAGGATCTTTAATTGTTCTTTTCCTAGCTTTTTTTCACTGCATACCTGATTGTATGCAGTATACCTGATCTCCTTTTTCTCTGTTTTATTCATATAAGCATTTAGCAATATAAAATTTTCCATCAAAACTGTCTTGGATTCATTCCATAAATTTTAGTATTTTTGTCAAGAAAACACCCCAAAAGTCACATAGAATGGATACAATTAAAAATGACTAACAGCTAGATAAAAGTGACATAATAAACCTTATATAAAAAAATATATAATAGTAATAAACCATCATAATAATATAATGATGCTAAATTTTATTTAGGAATCAGTTTTCATGAAGTCTAACATTCATCTCTAGCAACTTGATATCTTGATCTTTATATTGACAAAATTATCTTATACATATGATAAGTTTCTAATTTTAGAGATCATTGAGAGATCCTATTTGAGGAGGTTTACTGTTGGGGTACATTAGGGTCTGGTTTGTGAAGTCTGGATTTCTAGAAACGATTTTGATAAGTTTCTCAGCTGTTCTGAATTTAGTTATAAAGCATTTAAAAATGAAAATTCTAGAAATTGTTGAGTTCATATTTGAGGAATAGCAGAAATTATAAAAAGTTCACACACTAAACTGACCTATTGATAAGGCAATCATAAGAAAAGCTTGAGTTTCTGTTTAAGAAGGGAATTGGGGTGGCTAGATGGCACCAATAGAGCACCAGCCCTGGAGTCAGCAGTACCTGAGTTCAAATCACGACTCAGACACTTAATAATTACCTATCTGTGTGACCTTGGGCAAGCCACTTAACCCCATTTGTCTTGCAAAAATCAAAAACAAAAAAAAAGAAAGGAAATTGAAATAACAAAAAAATCTGTCATATTTGAAGTAGGAAACATTTTAAACAATCAGTTTGTTAATGTGGCAATGAAATTCACAGTGAATTGTTCTTGAGCTACATCCAATCAGAGGTTAATAATGGTCATAAATTACCAAAGTCAATTTCAATGAATCATTAATTCTATGGTGTTTATATTCATGTTGAAGTTAAGAAGGTGATAAGAATGGCATTTGTGTGAAAAGGGAAATGAGAAACAGAGTGATCATCTATGGTATGGTCACTCTGTGTATTCCTGTGTGGAATAACTGCAGCTTAAAAACAGTTTTTATATTTTAATTTAGAAGAGGAGATAACAATTGACATCAAAGTCTACATTTTGTTTAACTTCAAAGCCAAGGATCTTGGACCTCCACCCTAAATTTTAGGGAAAAAACAAAGTAAGGATGGCAAAATGAAGTATCTTATATCCCCTGGACACAAAAACTTTGAGAGCTCCTCCTCAATTCTTTAGCTCACAATCCCACTGTGTAAATTACTGCCAAAACATTAACTCTGATTTTCAAGAGGAGTGAAGTTAAAAAGGAGCTCTACAGGTTTAACATGTTTTCAAATTTACAAAGTTCTTTCCTCACAAAAATTTAGAATGGCAAGTAATATTTTAAGCAGCCCATTTTATAGATTAGGAATTTGAGAACCAGAGAGGTGATTCATTTGTAAATCTCAGCATTAGTGAGGAGAACCAATAAGTTTTTTTGATTCAGGATTCTTACAAATGTTTTATTTCTCTATCAACAGAACAGAATCTCCTAAGGAAAGTTCTTCCTTAGAGTTGAAATCAAGAATGTGACTTAGCAACATACTCAATCCCAAAGTAATCACATGCCTCCATGATAGGTTATTCAATGCCCACTTACTCTTGGAGTAGGAAGATGAACATAGCAATCACAAGACCCTTTCCCCTTGCCTTCTCCAAAAATCTAACATCAAGAAACATAAAGTCCTTTTCTTAGTGGACTGGCAGAGAAAAAATTCTTATCAGAGTTCTGCACTTTCAGAAAAAAATAGGGAAAAAAACAATTCCTAGCAGCTATTTGCATAGTGATAATAATTAAACCCAAACAAAAGGCTAATATCATTGAAAGAGAGCATAGAGAAAAAAAAAAGAGAATTTCAGATAGAGATTTGTGCTAAAATCAACAAACATAGTTTGTGCTTTACTGAAATTATATTCCTCCAGTGTACTATTATAGGTTAATAATTTCAATTGACTCTCAAAGAAAAGAAAACACCATAAAGTAGAATGTTAATGGCCTCTTTGCTCTGATCACAGATCATAGCAATATCCTTTCAGCATTTACACTCTGATCCTTAAACAGTGGAAACTTGCTATGAATTTCTTTATATTGTGTGTATATATACACTATGATTATACATATTTTTTAAAATGTTTTTAAACATTTTGCAATTTAACTTTGGTTTGTAGATTGTGTGAATGTGTGTGTTTGTGTGTGTGTGTGTGTGTATTTGAGTATGAGAATATTAGGAAAGATGAAATAGTGACGTTCATAGAACTCATTGTATTTCACAGGTCTAGTTAAGTGAACAAGTCAAAAAAGATTCATCAAGTTGTGACTGTGCTGCATGTTGGAAAATTGAACAATAGACAAAAGCAAGTCCTACCCTACAAGAACTCAAATTCTAATGGGGGTTCTAGGGTTCTTGCTATCTCATACCTAACAGTTTACCCTTTTGATCTTATGCTGCCATAACTTAACCTTAATTTTATTAATAATTCAGCCAAACTGGACTTGTTTCTGTTCCTATATATTGCATGTACTTTTCTGTCTCCACAGCAATGATCATCCTCCTCTTCTACAGATGAATTACTATGCATCCTACAAAACCAAACTAATATTCCATGAAGTTTTTATTTATTACCTGATGGGTAAAAATGTTTCCTCTTAGAATTCTTATAAAATATTTCTTCTTTCCCTCTCAAGTATATTTATCAAATAAAAATGTGTTTTATAATTATCTTTCCTTATGTTTTAAGCAATGCTTAAACTGTTAGTTTGATGAGGTTGATGCTGCTCTTATCTAAATACTTTATTTCCTTTAGGGAACACCAGAATACCCATCAGGAAAATCAGGTAGTTAAGACCCCAAAATAAAAAAAGGCAAAATTCAGATTTTCTGGTAACTGGCAGTGTTTTTCATAAAGACTTTTACATACTTAAACACTGTCAGTTTTATGTAATCTTTCTGTAGAAATTTTTGCATGCCTTCCTCACTGTCACTCAAACCTCTCTCTCCAAAAATAGTTAGTTTATAGGTAATTTTGTTCTAAATAGGGACTGGGGATAGGATGGGAAAAGGGGAAGATTGAGAATATAATTTATTCTGCTTATAAGAAAATTCATCTAATTTTAATGTTCATTGCTACTACACGGTTTACCAAGTAAATGTTCATTTTTGTAAAAATAAATTGGCCACAAGTATACATTTGTTCATTCATATAACTATGAAATTGTTAAAAACTGAGTTATCTATAAATATCTAAGCTATCCAAGCAATAACTAAGTATATATATAATATTTAATAAATTCAGTATACTCCTCTCTCCCCCTCCTCTATGCCTCCTTCCTTGATTTCAGACAGTACTAGCAATATATCTTCTCCAATATGGAAGGATAATGAGTTTCTTAGCATTTCTAGATTTTGTTGGATAGCTAAAATAATCTATTAAATTCTGATACACTTCCATTTGTAGGGTAAAACTAAGAGAATTCTTTCAGGATACATTCAATCAATTAGTACATTTCTAAAATAGCTTAAAATTTCTTAAATAGCTTCTATATGCCACCAATATCCAAACTGATGTATTTTGGTGGAAGATGTAAATGGGTGAGTGAGTTCAAAAGAGACATTCAGGTAATGGCCAATCTACATCAAACTAGACTATGTTCTGTGAGGGCAGGGACCCACTGCTTAAAACATGTATATTTCCCAGTGCTCTGTACACAATAACTACATAATAGATTTTAGCTGAATTGAATTTATTGAATCTAGTGGAAAGACAGAATAAACAGGTATAAAAATAGAGAGGATGAAATGGGTGGGTCATTTTGATAATGGATAGCAATCTCCCACACAAGGCAGAATACAATCTTTGAAGATTGTACACATTCATACTGATAAATATAATACAATGGTTACTGAGGCCTCTAATTCTCATCCTCTAACTGTTGGCATTCAATTTTTGACAATATGATGTTAACACCAAGGGAATACTCCTGATGCATTTTAGGGGCCCAGTCACATGCTTAAGTGATATAGATCAAAGAGTCATATGTACAGACACTAGTTTAAGTTGTGAACCTTATCAGAGCATGTAGATCTTTTGCGACTGGTGGGACAGCCTCTCTCTATTTGCTTATACAATAGTTCCTAATTGAATCTCCCAAGGATTCCTTAATCTAGGTATAGGAAAATTAGTTTTGAATTTACTGTCTCTTGCTCTTGGACAATGATCAGAGAGTGAAAACAGAAGACAGCACAAATGGAATTTCTCCTGCCTGAGGGATTTGGTTCTGGGACAGAAAAGAATGTGCACTGTTGCATGCAGTTCATATTTCTGCTTTTACTATACATCTAGTAATCAAATGATGCTGTACACTTAGATTTATGATCTGATTACAGGTGAACAATCTAAGTCGCATAGGAAAAGTTTGGATAAATAGGTGGAAACCAAACCAGACATTTAATATATTATACATCTGATAAATAATATAAAAACTACTGGAAAGCCATAATGTAGGAAGCAGTTGAGTAATATTCCTATGCTCAGGGTTCTATTTTGGTGTATGAGTCACAAAAGTCCTTACTTGTTAAACCTATATCAGATTTAAATTTAAAGGCAATAGAATAAATAAAAGGTGTAGAGAATAAATGAACAATCATGAAAGAGGTAGACATTGATCCTGTCAGTCATTAGATAAATATTCCCTCCCTTGGAATGTTGTTTCCTTGAGTGTTTTTATGACAGGCAGATTTGTAAAGTTGAGTTGAGGGAAACTGAGCATTCTTAATTTACTTAGAAAAATTAAAAGGTTCCTACATGCCTTAAAAAAATTACTTTTCAGGTGGCTAGGTGGCACAGTGATAAAGCACCTGCCCTGGAGTCAGGAGTACCTGGGTTCAAATCTGGTCTCAGACACTTAATAATTACCTAGCTGTGTGGCCTTGGGCAAGCCACTTAACCCCATTTGCCTTACAAAAAAAAAAAGCTAAAAAAATTCCTTTTCTTGCCCATACTATCTCCCTATCATTTTTTTTTTCTCCCACAAAAGAGAAATGAATGGAACAGAGATGATAAAATTCATTATCATTATTCTTTTAATTTACACTCTAGGCAAAACCTTTCAAACATGGACAACCATTTTATATTCCTTGAAAAGAAACCTAGAGAAGGAAAAATGAGACAGAAAGGCAGAGGCAGACAGAAACAGCAAAAAAATAAAGAAAAAATAAAAGAAAGAAAGAAAGAAGGAAGGGAGGAAGGAAAGTGAATTTGTAGGTGAGAGACAAAAGCTTAGTGTTTCTTTATAATTACATCCTAGAATGATGATGTCTCATTTGTCTGAGGGGCAGTGCATCTGTACTAGAAGAGTACATGCAGAGCAAAATTAGTGATCTGACATATTTCTTTCTTTCTGAAAAATAACTGTGTCTGACTTCCAGAAGCCCAATTCTTTTCATTTTTACTGGAAAACTCAAACCTTCAGACATGCTTATCACTTATTATAAAATAAAATTCATCCAGCATCCCTATCTTGGTGCATCCAAAATCTCCTGGAGTCTTGTACTAATCATTTCTGAGTGTTTCCATCACTTCTCCTAGGTTTGGTCAAATAGGAGACATATAAAGAGATTGTCTCAGTCCTGGGAAAACAGTCCATTTTAACCTCATTCATTTTGTAGACCAAACTGTCTTCTCTTTATTGATTTTCCCTTCTCATTGCATTTTGTTTATCTGATTATTTATTACCTGTTAATCACTTTTGCACCATAGTGCTTTCCTTCACTCCTAAAGGAGAGGCTTTCAAGTGAGACTATGACCATATATAGATGTTATTAAAAATAAGTAAAAGTAAAAATTCAGTCAATCATACAAATGCTTTCTATATACAAGGTGAAACAGCTAGCTATTCAGAAACTCTCAAAAGAATGATTTTGTTTTCATCTTTTCATTTAGATATTCAGTTTTATGGGCTTGGTTTGCATGAAGGTATGCATTATGCATTTGATTATACAAGAATCAACTGTATATGTTGTGTATTTGATCTTGTAGTGACTGAAAATGGGATTTGTATTAAATAAAGGGCTAATACAAAAGATTTCTCAGATTTCCACAGCTCAAAAGGTAATTTGGTATTACATGGTGAATATGGTGAAATTTCTCATTTCTACAAATATGTAAACCAAAGTTGGAGGAGGTGGTGTGATTCAGAAAGATCACATAACAAATTAAAGGCAGAATTATATCTAGGTCCAAAATCTCTTCATTTATGGTCCAGGCTTTTCATTAGTCTTTGGAGCTAGGTGGTTTAAGGGATGGAGGACTGTGCCTAGAAACAGGAAAACTCATTTTTCTGAGTTGAAATCAGATCTCAGACTTTTACTGTCAATGAGATCCTGCTTGCCTCCATTCCACATCTGTAAAATGAGCTGGAGAAGGAAATGGAAAACCACTCTAGTAACTTTGCTAAGAAAACCCAAAATAGTATCATGAAGAATTAGATATGACAAATTGACAAAGTAATAAATAGAACTTTACAACCTTTTTACAGTAAAACTTGAACATTTTAGCAAAATGATGTTGTGAGACAGCATACTATATTTAGAAAGCATTTCCATAAAAAAGAACATTAAAGGTTTAATTGTCCTGAATGCAAACTGAAGTCAAATGACTGTCAAAACCCAAGAGAAATAGAGAACTAGAAAGTTCAAAATTTTGGAGACTAAGAAAAAAGTACATTTGGAAATGATATGGACACATGTAAAATAGGTTATCTTCCTTTTTGAGGAATAGATGTATGATATCATGTAATGATGGCAAGAATATAATTGAAAACAGCCCTGTCATTCAGAGGAATTTGGAATATGAATAATGCCACTTCTGAATTTGAAGTTTAGCCTTCCCTGATCATTAGCTCTCTTTATCAATAACAGGAGAAAGAAAAATAAAGAAGAAAAATAAGATCAGGTGAGGGGGCCAGCCATTCTTATGTCTAAAAAAGAACTATGTTCCTGGATTTCCTCTGACCATATAAAGCTGACCATCTAGTGGTTTTGAAGTTGTTCCCAAGTCTTCTTTGACTTTTCTTGTTTCTATATGTTCTATAGTGAATATATTATTGATTAAACTTTTTAATTTAGGTAAGTTTTGCTAAGAATTTCATTCCCCTCTTACTTGTGCTTCTGCTCCTATATTCTCTGCCCCCATGAATCAGCTTTGTTCTTCCCCAGGCTCTTGCTCAGGCTCTGGGACCTTCTCATCCTGAAAACTCCTACCCCATGCCATCTCCCTTTTCACGTTGTCAGGTTCCTTTCAGGGCTTTACTTTTTGAGAGCCATGCTTCCTCCCAAAGAAACTTCTGAATCATTGGATTTCACTATCATACCTCCAGGAATGTACCTTCTTTTCTGCCTTACTTTTTGCTCCCCATTGTTTATTGTATTCCTTTATTAGAATATAAATTCCTTGAAGGATGAAACTGTCTTTTAACTTGCATTTTCCATACTAAATCCTTTAGCAAAGTGCTTGGTCTTAATAAATGCTTTTTTTTTAGCCTGTCTTTCTATGGCCCCCCTGTGCCTTTAAAAAAACCTCTTTGGTGAGATATAGATTCTAAGTATATTTCCATTTTAGAGAGGGTGAGATAGAGATTCTGATAGGTTCAAATAACTCCAGAACAAGGCATAAAATTAGGTTTTCAGATTCCCAGATTCAAATATTTTAAAGGATAGAAGTTTAAAATTATATTAATCACATACTTTAAAATTTTCAAAGTATTTTCTTCATAACATCACATTTATTGTAATACCCTTTTATGGATATGAACAATGAAACATAATAAGATAAGTAACTTACCCATGGTTATATAACCAGAGAATCTCAAAACCATATCTGAAATCTGATCCTTTCTACAATTGTCTAACACTCATTCCATTGAAATTGTTGCATCTCTATTAACTCCATGAATCAAAGAATCAGAATCATACATTTTCAGAATAAAAGGGACTTGAAATGTCATCTTTTCAAACCTGAGCTGTGCTACTTGCCTGACAAATGATAGTACAGCCTTTACAAGAAGTTCTCCAGGAAGAGTGTATTATCTTCTGTGACTGCTCTCAACATCCATATGAAATTTTCTTCTTAAATCAAGCCAAAATTCAGTATCCTAAAACTTATAACTACTGTTACATGTTCCAGTGTCAGAACAATAAGATTAAATCAAATCCCTTTTTCATGTTATAGTCTTTCGAATACTTGAAAAGTATTCCCAAATCAATCAAGATTTATTGTCTGCTATGTGATAATCATAATACTAGGCACTGGAAATATAAAAACAAAAATAATTCTGTGTGTGTGTGTGTGTGTGTGTGTGTGTGGTATAATATCATGGAAGGGAGGACATTAGAATTTGGAGACATGAGGAAAGGTTTCATGTTGAAGAAGGCAATTAAGCTAAGTCTTAGAAGTAGAGTCTATGAATGATGGAGGTGATGAAAGATGATAGAATCATGGAATATAGCCGCTGCAAAATTACAGACATGGAATGCAGAGGGTTATATGCAAGGAAGAATAACAAGATGAATTTGTCAGGACTAAAGTATATATGGATGAAAATAAAGTGTAATGAGGATGAAGAAAGAGATTAGAATGAGATTCCTGAATATAATAGGAAGACACTGGAAGGAAATAAGTAGGACAATAACAAGGTCATATTTACAGATTGAAATATCACTCTTGTGGAATAGATTTGAAGCAGGAGGACAGATTAGAAGGTTGTTGCAATATTCCAGATAAGAGGTGATAAGGACCCAATCTAGAAGTGGTAATTGTGTGAGAAGAGAGAAGGGGATAAATGTGAATTATAAAGAGCAAATTTGTCTATCTTCTGGATGTTTTAGGTGAATGAGAGTGAGGAGACAAAAATCAAGGCTATGAATCATCAAAAATATGAAACTAGTGGGACCTTCAACATAAAGAAAAAAATTCAACAAAAAAATGGGTTTTATTAGGTACACTGATTTTAAAAAATGAGTGTTTTTCTTAATGTTGATTTTTTAGATGATTGTATGACATTTATTATACAAAGACTATTAACCAATTAGTGATATTGGGACTGGAGATCAGGAGAAAGATAAGCATTATAAATTTAAGTCTAACAATCATTTACATAGAGATAATAATTAAACCAAGTGAATAGATAACATCACTGAAAGAGAGTATAGAAAATAAAGAGAAAGTCTAGGATAGAGCCTTGGGTTACCTCTAAATTTAAAATAATATTATGGATGATGAATCAGAAAGGAAGAAAGAAAAGTTGTGCAGAAAATACAGAGCATAAAGAATTAAGGAGTAGAAATTAATCAAAAGTGTCAAATGAATTTGAGAGTTCAAGAACTCTTCTTGAGACTATTCATACTTAATTGCATCAACTAATCACCTTATAGTATGATTTACACCTATTTTCACCTATTTTGTGTAGTTTGGTCAAGTTTCCCATTAAAGAGGTAGGAAAACCATCCTTGAAGTCACCCTGATATGGTTTCCTTGATGTCTGAAGCATACAAGGATATCCTCTAAGGGAAGTTAATATTGGAGGTTTTAGCTGAATTTCCATTGCCTTGTGAAAAGCATTCTCTCTTGTGAGAAAGTGGTCACTATGGTAAATTCAGAGGTGGAAGGAAACAGCTGCTTTAGCCTTTTGTGACAACCAATATATTCTTTTTAATCTCTTTAAAAGTCATTTTATTGTATTTATACATTCTAAGTATTCAAATATTTCATTGCATTGTAATTCTGGCCCTTGACTTGTCTGAATTGGGTCACTTCTAAGATATCTTTAATGACATAGACTTTCATCCTCTTTGATACTCCTCAGTTTGTTAATGTCATTCCTAAATTAAATGGCTTCTAGAATACAAAATAATTTTTCAGATGTGGTCTGATTATTTTACAGCTCAAGGGGATTATCAATCTTCCTATGACTGAATACTATAGCTTTCTCTTCTGTGAAAAACATGTACAAAGTATTTTATGACTGCAAAGTGCTGTATGTATATATATTCACATGAAGTTGATTAAATGATCAATTTTAAAGAACCCTCATTAGTAGATTATAACCCAACCACAAAGCACAATGAAATATTTATCCAATTACCTAATTGTAGAATTATTTCTTTATAGGCAATTAATTACCTATGATAACATTTTAAACAAATTTTATTTAAGGTTAACAATAGTTAATAGTTAAGAGATTAAACAGAAATTGTTGAACAATGAATTCATTCAGAATATTACAAATACCCAATATAACCTCAAAGATCCTATGAGGCAAGATACCATTTTAATATAGGAAGGAATATCCTTATGGTATAGAAAATGATGAGTGGATTGATTTAGAAAAACAGGGAAAGACTTGGACTTATGAAGAAAGATGCTATCCACATTCAGAGAAACAGATTGGCTTAGGGAGGAAACAAGCATTTTCTGGTCTTACAGATGTATATATATGTATGTATATATGCATGTGTATATGAATGTTTAGAGAACTATACATGTTCAATTAGATACACACACACATGCACACACACACACACACACACACACACATACATATACATCCATGTTTAATTTAGCCTCCATTGGTAAGTGGGATATTTTGAGAGCATTGTCTACTATTGAGAACCTGGGTAATCATTTTGTCATGAAATTGATATACAATACTGATGAATGTCTCTGGGAACAAAATTCTGACATAATTTTCCATAAATTCTTAGAACTGGCAGTATCAAAGGCCTTGGCCCAATCTACAAATGTTGTGTACAGATCTCTGTTCTGTTTCTGGCATTTTTTCTGGAGTCATTGACCAGCAAACACCATTTTGACTCTTCCTCGACTCTTTCTGAAGTGACACTGGCTCTCAGGGAGGTGACCACATTCCAGGTCAGCCTATTGAGAAGGACTCTGTCAAGAATCTTATCAGCAATGACAAAAAGAAAAATAACTCTGTCCTCAATAGAGTAAAACAAGGATGTGTCATTGCTCCCATGCTTTTTAATATAATGTTTTCTGCCATGTTATCAAATGCCTTCATTAAGGATGAATATGGCCTCAAAGTCAGCTACTGCATTGATGGCAAATTCTTCAACTTGAAAAGGCTGCACACAAGACCAAAGTAGAAGGAGTGTTGGTGTATGATCTTCTCTTTGCAGATGATTGTGTACTCATTGCAGCCTCTGAAGCTGAGATGCAACAAAGTACGGATCAGTTCTCTGCTGCTTGTGCTAATTATGGTCAAACAATTAACAGCAAGAAAATACACAGTTGCTCCATTAGCTAGTACCACACCATCCATATATGAAACAATCTATTATAGCAAATGGAGAAGTTTTGAGTACAAGTTCACTTATCTTGCCAGTGTTCTTTCCAGAGAGGTACATGTACCTAATGAGGTTAATACATGCATTACCAGAGCTAACTCAGTATTTGGAAGACTCTGAAAGAAAGTGGAAGTGAAGAGGTATTAAACTGATTGACAAACTGAAGGTCTACAGAGCCACTATGCTGATCTCATTGCTGTATGCCTATGCTACTTGCACAGTCTACCAGCACCATGTCAGAAAGGGAATTGCTTCCACTTAAATTGTCTTAGGAAGATTTTAAAGATCAGCTAAACTGCCAGGCATTCAAGCATTACTAAAGAGAGTGCAACTATGATGGGTTAGGCATGTTGTTAGAATGTCTGAAGTATTCATGCTAAAAAGAATATTTTATGGAGAACTCACACAGGGCTGTTAACAAGGGGGGGGGGGGTCAGAAAAAGTGCTACTGGGACACCCTTAAGAACTTTGGAATTGATTATGCTGCATGGAAACACTGGCACAGGATCTTTCAGTTTGGCATATCCCCATCAGTGAGGTTTAGAGTATTCACATGGACTATTTTGCCTGACCTGTGGGAGAGATTTCTGAGCTCATATTGGACTGAACAGCCACAGTCACACACTCTAATTTGTCTCAAACATAGTGATGGAATTTTCGTCTTCTTTAATAACAAAGGATAAGAACCAAACAATGTAGCCTTCTTTAGGTGTGAGGACAAAGGGGAAAATAAGGCAAAAAGTACACAGTAGAGAACAAAAGAAAAGCAATGAAAAAGAAAAGAAAAGCTGGTCATCTTTGAAAACATTGTATAGTATCTATTACATGGGTTTTCTTGAAATGGTAATTTGTTGTTTTATATTGAATTCTTTTTTTATGATCTGCTATGTAAATGGCAATGTTTATTTTTCTTTTTTTTCTTTCTTTTCATCTAGGTGTAAATTAAATTATTAAAGCTAAAACATGGGTTGGGGCAAAATATAATAAGTTAATTTATGGTTAGTTAATATTTTAGATAAACAAAACTTTTCTGAAATTAATTTAAGATGTTAGGGGACAAATCATACATATACATATTACTAGTGGCACAATTCTGTTTCTCCTAAGATCACAAATAGGTCTTCATATTTTTTGATAGTTCAAAAATGAAAAAGCCTTCTTTTAGTTATTTGAAATATTACTTGATTCTTGATGACATTTTAATTGCCTATATTTCAGACAATGAAAGTATTTGGCAAAATAAATTCTTATTGATGATTACTATAGTGGTTGGAAAAGATTGATAAAAAAAATCATTATTGTAGTAGTAGTAGTAGCAAAGAAATAATAGGTTATCTCAATATGTTTATAAACTCATGACTTGTTTATAATTTGTGAATATATCAAATGAATCTTGGTCTTATAAGAATGCTAAAGCTTTTGGTATCCAAATCAAAGTTTGTGCTCTTTTGAAACATGCTACCAATAAAATAATGCTGAGTACAATTGACATAAATTGTAGTATTGTGGGGAGAGATATATTAAGCTTAGCTTTTAATATGGTTTCTTAAAAAAAGAATGAACCAAAACCACTTTATTAAAACTATATGTGTGTATGTGTGTGTGTACATGTATATACATATGTATATATATATGTATATATATATATATATGTTTCTGTGCATATACACTTATGCACAAATATATGTATAGGTATAAGAATATGTGTGCATGTCCGTGTATGTGTATGAGTGTGTGTATCCCCATGGTACAGTAATATATAGCTTAAAAGAGATTCACTTATATTTTTTGCCTTTTAGGCCAATTGCTCTCATGGATTTACATTTTGCTTTTCTTCCCACTATTTGAGGAATTAGTTATGGCAATTACTAATGGAATTCAGTAAGTTTAGAATCCTCATATTGTTGAAGCATAAACATCTGAATGATTTTTTTAATATTAGAAAAATATCAGTCTTGCCTATCTCTATTTACTGGGAGCTTCTATAAACTGCAATCAGATGTAAATTCCCTCCTTTTGTTCAATGTAATTCTATTGTTAAATGTAAATTCGTTAAGATAACTTCAGCTCATCCCTTTTTCCCCTTCTCCAGTTTTCTGCCTCTCAGTATCTCAAGTGGGTACTTGAGTCAGGTAGAGAGTCAGGTAGAGAGGATTGGTCCCTCTTTAACCCACTTTTCCTTGACTCTTCCCTGCACAAGAAGTGGACAAGACTATAAAAGTTTGGCCCACATTCTCCTCCACACTGAACTTACTTGAGTCTAAGCCCAATCTGTTATTATGACTGTTTTCCTTTCTCTCTTTCCTTCAGGCATTTATGCCTAGATCTTTGATTTTCAACCTGTTCTCAAGTAACTTATTCTCTCCAAGAAAAAGTTTAACCTGTGAACTCCGTAGGCTTGTAAAATAAAAAATCCTGAGTTTTCCTGCTTCAAGGGCTAGTTCTGAGTTTTTCACTTCCAAGACCCTGATCTATGTGGAGGCAGCACCCCATCATCAATACTAGAGGGGAAAAAACTCTAAATTTTTCACTAATAAGGAACAGACTGGATCTCTTTATATCATACTCTGAAAAATCTGACTTAGCATTCTCCACTTTGTTTGCTCCTCTTCAGCAAATACTTGTTCAGCAATAAAAATCTGCTTATTTTTATCAGAAAACAATATCCCATTAAAAATATAAAACAAAAATAAACAAGGCTTAAAAGACTAGGATATTCTTTGATTTACTAGCAGTGGTAAGACAGAATTTAATGGGATGAAGAATAGACAGATTCTCTAGGTTCAATCAGCAGACAAAGTCAATTAAACATCAAGTTTTCTCCCAACAGATTACTCCTTAAATGGATCAGTGAGCTAGACATAACTTCAGCTGCTTGAGATTGTAATCAGTAGGATTATAATTATAATTATAATCAGTAAGATTAGCTAATCCCTTGTGGCATTATATCTTTAATGTGCTGTAAATAGTTCACAACAAAATAAGATATAAGAATAATATCCAAGTTTTACAAGTTGTTTTACATACATTATTTCAGTTGATATGTAACTTTAAGTAATTTAACCATGATTACTTAGTTAATAAAGGTCTGAAATAAGATTTAAATTCAAGTCTTCCTGACTCTACATCCAATAATTTATCCAAGGTTCCACATGCATTATGATTGAAATTGTATAAAATCTTTTAAACATAACAGACAATATATAAGTATGGCTATAAGATAATTGGCCATTAAATCCTAGTTTATTATTAGAAATATGTGAATTTTCCAACCGTGGTAACTGGAATAATGGGATACAGAATTTGTACTTCTCTCATCAACAGAATTTTAAAGTTCATATTAGATTGCATAATGATCAAAAGATCTAGTGAGAAACTTTAGTAAGTTGCTTTTGCTACCCTGAAACTGCAAAATAAAAATATTTATATAAATAAGAAATTGCTCCTTCCTTTGACAATAAAACTAATATTAACACAGAGCAGCTTCCCAAATTGACCAAAGAAGGGTCAAAACAAGCAGCCAGTAGCACTGAGTCTAGATACACAGGTAGAAATTTCCTTTGAGAAAGCCTCAGGAGGATGAGAAAACTGAGTTTGGTGTGAAATTCATAATGTATGGACCTGGGAAGTGGTGGAGTTCACCATCAGGGCTCAAAAATACTGAACTATAGGACTGAGTCCAAAGCAGTGACACTAAGGCCATTGAGATTCAAGAGGAGACCCTAAAGATTCAGCACATTGAATGTCAAATATGTTGGGATGAGGGAAAGAATTTGATATTAAGAATCAGAGGGTGATACAAGAAATCAAGGAACTATTTTGAAAATAAATAGGGCACATTCTCACCCAAAAGCCCAGCTTGGGACAGGAGACTGAAAAAGGTGGGGGGGAAGCCCTGTTTAAAGAACTAAATTTGGAAAAAAGTATAAATCAGATACTGATGTGAATAATATTGTTAAAATTGTAACAAAATTCATGTGTAGGAACAAAAAAGTTAAGAATATCAAGGAAATTAATGCAAAGTCATACCAGGCTAAATCTATATTATAAAACAGCAATCATCAAAAGTATCTGTTATAGGTTAAGAAATGAGAGAAGTAGATCAGTGGAATGGATAAGATATAAAAGAAATAGTAGTAGGGGCAACTAGGTGGCACAGTGGATAGAGCTCCAGCCCTGGAGTAAGAAGGATCTGAGTTCAAATATGCCTCAGACACTTAATAATTGCCTAGCTATGTGACCTTGGGCAAGTCAATTCCACTGCCTTGCAAAAAACAAGTAAAAAAAAAGAGAGAGAAACATTATTAGTAAAGAACTAGAGTAATCTACTATTGATAAACCTAAAGACTCTAGTTCGAAAAAAAAAGCTGGAAAAAATATGGCAAAAACTAGGCATAACAATGTACACATTAACAACAACATTGTGAAATGAACAGCCTTGGTGGAAACTCTCTCAGAGAGCTAGGGCAATTATATGAGATCAGCTATGGACAATGTTATCCCCATCCAGAAGAAGAAAAACAAAACAAAAGAAAACACACACAAAGAAATCCTTTTGAATCTGATGAACATTTTATACAAATGATCTCTTATGTATCTCCCTTAATTCAAAGTCCTCATACCCAAAATAGCTAAATTATAAATATGTTTATCAAAATATGTATGTACAATATTAACTTGACTGTTCACCACTTAGGGGAGGAGGGTAGAAAGGGAGGACTGAAGGAAATTTTGTAACTTAAAAATGTGCATATGCATATGGATGAAAATAAAATTTTATATATATTTTATATATATATATGTATATATATGTAAACTAGACCTAGATGTACATCTTACACTCTATTCCAAGATAAGTTAAAAATGGGTAAAGGATTAAGACATAAAGGATGATATCATAAGTCAGTGAGGTTCCTAGGAATAGTTTATCTGTCAGAGCTATGGAATGGAGAGAAGTTTATGGCAAAAGAAGAAATAACGAACATAATAAATTGCAAAATGAATAATTTCAACTATATTATATTTAAGAGACTTTGCACAAATAAAATAAATGCTACCAAGAGTAGAATGAATGCAGATAGCTGGGAAACAATTATCACAGCTAGTGTTGTTGATAAAGGTTTCATTTCTAAAATATACAGAGACCTAAGTCAAATTTATTAGAACATGATAGTCCCTAACTGATAAAAGTTCAAAGGATATGAACAGTTTTCAGACAAAGAAAATAAAGCAATATGTAATCATCTGAAAAATATTCCAAATCAATATTAATTAGATAAATGCAAATTAAAACAACTCAGAAGTATAACTTCATACCTATCAGATTAGCTAATAATGACAAAAAGGGAAAATTATAAATGTTGGAAAGGATGTAAGAAAACTGGGGTACTACTGAGAAATGGAGTTGTGAACTGATCCAACCATTCTGGAGAGCAATTTGGAACTATGCCAAAAAAGGCTATAAAAATGTATTTTCCTTTTGATCCAACTATTCTACTGCTAGGTCTTTATCCCTAAAAGATCATTAAAAAGAGAAAAGACCTTTTGTGCAAATATACAAAATTATTTAGAGCACTTCTTTTTGTAATGGCAAAGAATAGGAAATTGAGGAAATGCCCATTAATTGGAGAATGTCCCAACAAGTTATGGTATATGAATATTATGGAGTACTATTATTCCGTAAGAATTCATGAATAGTCAGACTTTAGAAAAGCCTGGAAAGAGTTGCATGAACTGATGCTGAATAAAGTGAGTAGAACCAGAAGTCATTCACATTAATAGCATCAATGTGAGATGATCAGTTATGATGGATGCAGCTCCTCTGGATGGACAATAGTGAGAGATTTGTTATGGAAAAAGGCTGCTACATGCAGACAAAAAAAAACCCTATGGAGTCTGAATGCAGAGCAAAGTTGAATAATATGGAAATATGTCAAACAGATTTTAAATGGACAACCTATATCAGATTGTTCACTATCATGGGAAGGGGGGAGGGAAGAGAGGGTAGTTGAAAAATATTGAACTCACAACTTTGCAAAATAATGAATGTTGAAACCTTTTTTGCATGTAATTGGAAAAAATAAGATAAAATTTTGTTGATCTGCCAATATATACATACATACCCACCCCCCCATATATATATATACACACACACATATACACATAGATATAGATATATTAAAATCTAACTATTGCATTTCTAAAAGAAAAAAGCAAGTATGTAACAAATAGAACCTCAAAGGAAAAAAAAAGACTTTCTCACAAGAATTAAATGAATATTTAAAAGAAAGGAAAGGAGAAACAATAAAATAAAAGTTCTGGAGGAAAAAAAATTAGGAGAATAAAGAGCTTAGAAGAAAGACTGTTAAACCTCTGAAATAGAGTTCTGGAAAATTAGAATAGAGCAAACAAAAATCAATGCTACAAATAGCAAGAAAAAACAAGAACAAAATAAAATACTGAAAAAAGTTATGTATTATATATTATTCTACAAAAAAATCCACTTTGAAAACATGCCAAGGAATAATTCTTATTTTTCGACTCATGGTAAATAATTACTTAAAAATCTATTGATCACATTTCAAAAAATTAAAAAGGAAAACTGCTGGGTGCTATCAAGCAAAGAGAAAAACAATTCATACAATTCTCTCCTGAAAGGAAAACCAAATGAATGGTCCCAGGAGTGTCATAACAAATACTCAAGCAATGATGGAAATAAAAAGTGGTGCAAACATTTAGAAAAAAATTTAGCTATCAAGAAATTAATGAATGCATCACAACACATCACACAAGAACTTTACAATTAAAAATTGTCTATTAATACAATATCCTCAAGGAAAGAAAGAATACACTTTTCTACAATCTACAGTATTGCTTGGTTGGTTCTTGTTCTTTGATTTTGAAGAAGGCCAAAATGACATCACTGTTTGAGAAAAATTACAGTGTGTCTGACTACAGCTGATCAGAAAAATCTGAACTCAGAATGCTCTGTCACAGAGTGGGCCCAAATATTCCAAGTAAATACTTGGGGTGGATACTTTAAACTTATGGATATCATAATTCCTTTGAAGTGCTTCAGTTCTACCTTCTTTATAGAGTGCAGCACCGTCATTGTTGATGGTATGCCATGCTGGGTGGTCCTGTGCAAGTGTCTCCCAAGCTATACAACCAATTCTAAAGTTCTTCAGAGACCTTCAGGGTGTCTCAGTGTCACTTCTTCCAACCTCTTTGTGAGCACTTGCCCTGTGTGCATTCTCCCAAAATAGTTTGTTTTTTTAACAAGTGTACATCTGGCATTCTAACTACATGTCCAGCCCATTATAATTGCACTCTATAGTAATGTTGGAATGCTAGGCAGTTTAGCTCAAGAAAGGACATCAGTGTCTGGTATCTTCTCCTGCCAGGTGATCTTCAGAATCGTTCTAATACAATTTAAAAGGAAGCAATTCAGTTTCCAGACATGGCTCTGATAGACTGTTCATTTTAACAGCATATAGCAATGGGGTTAGCACAATAGCTCTCCCATACTTTCTTTCAGAGCCTCCCAAATACTTAGCTAGCTCTGGCAATGTGAGAGTCAAATTCATTGTCAATGTGTACCTCCCTGGGAAGGATACTACCAAGGTAAGTGAACTTGTCCATAGTATGCAAAACTTCTCCATTTGCTGTAATCGGTGATTCCACATATGAATGGTGTGGTACTGGCTGATGGAGCACCTGTGTTTTCTTTGTTAGACCAAAATTAGCACAAGCAGCAGAGAATCTATCCAGAATTTGTTGCATCTCAGCTTCAGAAGCTGCATTGAGTGCACAGTCATCTGTAAAGAGAAAATTATGCACCAACACTCCCTCCACCTTGATCTTGGCTTGTAGTCTTTTCAAATTAAAGAATTTGCCATCAGTATGGTGGCTGGCCTTGAGGCCATGTTCATCCTCATTGAAAGCATTTGATAACATGGCTGAAAACATCATGCTAAAAAGTATGGGAGCAAGGACACATCTTTCTTTTATTCCATGGGTGACTAGGAAGTCTCAAGAGCATCATTCACTATTCAGAAATTGCCCATACATACTGCATGAAATTGATGTTCAATACTGATAAACTTCTCTGGGCAATCAAATTTTGACATAATTTTCCATAAACCCACATAACTAATGGTATCAAAGGCCTTGGTCAGATCTACAAATGTTGTTTGTATACAGAACTCTGTTCTGTTCCTAGAATTTCTCCTGGAATTTTCAGGCAGTGAGCACCATAACAACTGTTCCTTGACCCTTTCTGAAATCACACTAGCTCTCAGAAAGGTGAGCTACTTCCAGGTGAAGGATCAGTCTATTGAGAAAGACTCTGGCAAAAATCTTACCAGCAATGACTAAAAAAAGAAATACCCCTTGTGATTGTCACAGAACAATCTATTCCCTTTACCTTTATAGACATGGATGATGGAGGCATTCTTAGATTCTTGGGGTATAAACTCTTCATACCATATAACCTGGAAAACTTCAGCCAGTTTTTGGATGAGCAATGGACCCCCCACCTTGCAGATCTCAGCTGGAATAAAATCAGCACCAGGTGCTTTGCCACTTGAAAGGAACCTTTTGGCATTCCAAAAACATCGTCTTCAGTTGGAACATTAACTAGGGACTGATTGACTTCAACTTGAGCTAAGTGGTCAATGACATCTACATTGCTCAATGATGGTCTGTTAAGAACAATATGGAAACCAAGAGAGCAATGTACACATCAACAACAATATTATGAGATGAACAACCTTGATGGAAGCAGCTCCTCTCAGCAATTCAGAGAGCTAGATCAACTATATTTGACTGGCTATACTCTATATTATCCACATCCAAAAGAAGAAAAACAAAACAAAACAAAAACCACAGGAAAAAAAAAACAACCCTTCTGAGACTGATAAACACTTTACAAAAATTATCTCTTATGTATCTCTTTCGTTAATCATAATCCCTCATGCCGAAAATTACTAATTTGTAAACATATTCATCAAAATATGTATGTGAAATGCTAATCTGACTGTTCCCTGCTGAGGGGAAAGGGGCAGGAAGGGAAGGTGGAGGGAAATTTTGTAACTTGGAAATATACATGTGCTCATGGATGAAAACAAATGCATTAATTAATGAAATTAAAAAAAACAATATGGAAGCATTCAACCTATCTAGGATCATGTTCCTATTGTTAATCAATGTGAACCTATCAGCACTGAGTAGTTGAGATGCACCATATGTCTTTGGCCCATAACTACCTTTCAGAGCATCACAAAAGCATTTTGGTTGCTTACAATCCCAGAGAGAAAAATAGAAAAATATATTTTTTAAAGCATTTGTGATGAAAAGATCAGAGTTGAATAGGAACTTTGAATTATATATATATATATATATATATATATATATATATATACTAGTTAAGCAAATATCCTTCAATAATTGGAAAGAACACTATGATGCAGTACTAATATTGAAATAGATGAAGAAAAGATATGTTCTTTCTGAAATTTAATATCTTCAAAAGGTGCTAATAGAGTTAATAAGGAAAAAACTTAAATCCTAAAAATGAACTAATTCTGTTCTGGGGGTTTTAAGGAGAAAAAAGAGAAAGAAAGGTAAAATGAGCTATACTTGTTCAGACAGGAGGAAGAAAGAGTTCAACCTTACTATTTCTCAAAACTGGATACATGAGGATAAAAGTAAACAAAAATGGAGAGAGTAATGGGTGGAGGAGTTTTCAGATTATCCCCACTCTTAGCTGAACTGCATAAAGAAAGTTGAACACATATACATATTTTTTTTATTCTGCCAGAAGTACATTTTATTACATGGTACACAAATCATGTTTTTCTTAAATCTTCACATTGACCTAATTTCACATTGTATCTGGTATCATCCCCTTGGCTAATCTCATCATTTGACAACTAGAATCAATTTTCCAGGTCCAATGTTTCACATATACATATTTTGATGCAGAAATATATTAAATTCAAAGTGGAAAGAATAGTAAGTTGAAGATGATATCAAGAAGGGAGTGTCACAAGATAAAAATAAGCTTGATTTTTGAAAGGAGAATTAAAAGAGAAAAAACAAAATCTTAATATTAGCAAATATTATTATAATCTATTTGCTTTATACATTAGGGGAATGGTAGATAAATATGGTACTGAGTCTTAGGAAACAATGAAAGGAAAAAGTTCAGAAAATTCTATATAGTATAAACTGAAATATAGTGAAATAAATTAAAGTAAGGAAGCAATAATATGAAGATGGAAATATGGTAAAGAAAAATAGGTTTAAAAGACTTAAGAACTCAGATCAAAGCAATGACCAATCATGTCTCCAGAGAACCTATGATGACTCCTAAAAGAGAAGTGATGGACAAAAGATGTTGAAAGAGACATGCCTTTTGGCCAACATTTGGATTTGTTTTGTTTGATTTTCTTTATTGTTAGACAGTTGTTTTTTTCTCTGTTTTTAATTTAGCGATAGTGATGCAAAAAAGGAGGACACTGATTTTTTTTAAAATGCACATAAAATAGTTCAGAAGAAAGCACACATAAGAAAAAATTAAAATAACTTGAAAAATGTATTATATTGTTTTTAATATAAGAGATATGAAATAGAGATTTATAGTTTTATATGGAACTCTCTTCTTGTGTTCTACTGTGTATATGGGAATCTTATTTTTTTTGCATCTCTTCAGAATTTTGTAAAGTTGCTTCCAAATGCATGTAATCTTAGCAGATCATTAAGCCCAAAGTCTGGCACATACTACTAAAACAATTTTTCTTTTAACTATTCAAGAGAAATTTTTCTATTATGAGTAATATTCAACTGAACATTTCTTTTAGTTTCTACAAAGGATACTACTTTAGCAGCAAATATTCTGTAGCATAAAAGAGATTTGTTATTGTTTGTTTTTTGGCAAGTATAGCAGTGTATCAGGCCTTTGATTTCACTAGTATAGAAAATTTTCATTGAAAATAGTGACTCTATTAATGTAGATAAACAACTGCTCTTCAATTTATAGTTTCATATAGCTATATGAGAAATGAGAGATTAAGTAGCTGCCCTGGAACACATAATGAGTCAGAGATGAGACTTGAACCTAGGTTTTCCTGACTCAGTGGTATACACCCATGAAGAGCTTGTATAGTCTAAGAGGGAAAAAAAGTGACTGACTCTTATTTCCAAATTGCTTCTCTGTTTATTATAATAGTATTTTATTTGAAGTACTGCCATTATCATACTGTGAACAGATCTCCAGTTTCTGTTGCTTCTAAGCAGAATAAAATAGTTTTATTTTTTCTTTACTATATAATGATGTAACTATGCTTTCATTAGCTGATATGTTGAAATATTCACATATATTATAAGGAACATTATTTCTAATCTTAGTTATTCTATAGGCACCATAGTCATAACATGTAATTAAAAATTTTATGACAATTATTATATTGACAAGGATGACTATGAGGGGAAAAAAAGAATAAAATTGTTTTTTTGAGGATTAGTGACAGCCAACCTCATACTGAAATGCCAGCTAGGCACAGTACAATCAAGTCAAACTATAAGTGTATTTTTCTTCAAAAACATATTCTTCTTTTTACTTGAGTCTTCTCCTGCCTTATAGAAATGCATGGAGAGTCAAATCTTTACTCTATCTGTTTCAGTTTTTATACTTTCTATAATTTTTCTTTAAAATAGCATATGGAACTCCATTTTAATAAATTCATTTGGAGAGAAGGTTATGGGAATAGGCATAGATAAGGTGGAGGTTATTCTGATCATGAAACTTGTGTGATTTTCCCTTCAAGTTTCATAGCACATTAAGTTTGCAAAAATTATTTCCCTACATTATTTTGGTTCATCATTCATTACTCCAAACTATTTATTTTTCTTAATTTCATTATTATTATTAGTATTATTTATTGGTGAGACATTGGAGTTAAGTGACTTGCCCAACATTAAACAGCTTAGTAACTATTAGGTGACAGAGGCAAAATTTGAACTCAGGTCTTCCTGATTTGAGGGCCAGAATTCTAACTCCAGCAATGCCTAGCTGCCTTTTCTTGCCCTTCATGTAAGTTTCAGCCATTATATAACATTTGGAGCAATGACTCATCTCTTTTGATAATGATCCCCAAAGACCTGCTTCTACAAATAGATTTGTGAAGAAATTTACCCACTTATTGTGTCAGCATTACTCTGAAAGAATGAACAAGAAGACAATGGGATTTTAATTTCCCAATTCCTTTCCTTGGAGATTAATAGAATCGTACATTATTAGAGCTGATAAAAGACCAATTCACCTGGTACTGTAAAATCTTTTTTTTTTTCAATGAAGACACTAAGGCTCAGGATTCTGTAGTTAATCTCCCAAGGTTATACATCTAGCCATTACAATAATTGAAATTAAAAAGTGAAACCAAAGTATCCTTCCTTATTCCTAACCAGCCCTTTGGTTCTCCCTTCTATACTCTTCTTTCTTATATGACTGAATACAAATGGAAATCCTGGAACAAAGGCATAAGTTCACTTGTTAGTTATTGGATAAGTGTCTCATTTGTACAGAGAATTCCTAGATGAAGAAACTTTACCCTTGAAGGTTGGCACCTTCTTGGTAATCTTGGTTTAGAGAATTTTCCTAGAGAACCTAGTGGTTAAGTGAATTGCCCAGTGCCATTTAGTCACTCTTTATATGCTTATAAATGATGGAATTCATGAGTAGCCAATAGACTATCTCATGGTGCAAATGTGAAGATTGTTCTTTGTCAGTCAATACTGTCAGTTACAGTTTTTTACCTTGAATTCTATCACTTAGATTTGGTACTCACTTGAATCATTAGATCAGAAATGCTTATGAATTCAAGTCACATTTATATATCTGTTTCTGTTATTTCCCTGAAGCCTACAAGTTTTGTCAAATACTGTAGAATGTGCATCAGAATGTTTTAAGAATAGATCTTTTATTCTCTTTTGTTGCTGGTTATCTCATCTTCCCATATAATAAGAATTTGAAAACAGAGAGATTTTTCTTTTCCCAGTTGTTTACTGAAATAGCAATGATTCTTGCTCCAGGAATCATATCCCATCAAGGTACTACCCAGGAAATGTGTTGTGCAGAATTTCAACTTTTTCTCACATTTACTAAATTCTTCCCCCCCAAATCAAGTTGATATACTATATGGGTTCGTGGATGAAAACTGAAAGGAATTTAAATAGAACCACTATTCCTTAAACTTAGCTGTAGTTAGAGTATGTCATGCTGGGGCCAAAAATCTAACCTCTGAAATCACAATAAAATGTTCCAGACAAGGTCAGATGTTTGATATCAACTTAATGTCAATGGTCACCCCTATTATGAGTTGAAGCCTATTTAAGATTGTAGCTTGTCCCAAGTAAATCACTTTATGTAACAATCCAGTCATTGTTCTATGTGGGGAAAACATTCAAAATACATATATAGTAAACTTTTGAGCAGTCCCATAGAGTATCTTAAGTATGAATCTCAGAATCATTATGACCTTCATTCAAATATCATTTTTGGCAAATTCTAGTTGAGTGAAGTTGAACAAATGACTTTAATTTTCAGTACTATAGACAACTTTCCAAGAATGTTTTGCTTGCCAGTTGTCAATCTGAATTCAGACATAATTTTCTTATCAGAAATTTTCCTATATTGATGAAAGGTATTTTGTGGATCTGTCCCTTAAAATTCTATCTCATGAAACTTCATTAATGTATTTTCCTAAGAACAGTAAGTCAAAGGGCAAAAGGAAAGGCATTTACTGAAAGATCATAATGAGAAAAGTAGCAGCAAAAGAGGAAGCTGAGTCACACTCTTTTACAAGTACACCTAGCATCAGTAAGAAAAATGAAGAGATTAAAAAAAACACAAAAGGAAAGATAGATATAGAAGGAACACATATCATAAGATGACACACAGCAAAAGATGTACATGAATGAAATATGCAGCCAAATATTTATAAGAAGGTATAATTTAGACTTTTGTATTGTGGTGCTGCAGTGACTCCTAAGCACTTTAATCTTATAGTCTCATGCAGATGATTCAGTGGCATTCAAGGCTCTACTGTGAGATTCAATATTATTTTGGGGGGACAGGAGGTAGACTGGATATTACTGGATTCAGATTTGTAGAAGTCTCAGACATCTCCAGATTCAGGCTCAGCTGAAATCCTTGTGCAGGGAATAGCTATGCTCCTTTAGGGAAAAAAAAAAACAGGAGTACTTATGTCTATTTACACTCCAAGTAAATTAATATGTTTCTCCAAGGAGAAGGATGAATCAGTAAATTCTTTCTCACCAAAAATTCAGTCTCTATGAATCTTAAACACACAAAGTCTTGGACTTGGTATTATCTCAAAAGGAACTTTTAAAGTTGATACTATACCAGAAATCTCTTTTCTCTTGTAGAATTCAAGATTCTGGAATATTTTCATCCAGGGAATTAAAAATCCTCCCTCCCTCTCTCTCTGGAAAGTTAGGATTCAAAAAAAAGCAATATTCTGGAGTTCTGCACTTAAGTTTGCCTGCAAACACAAAACTTCCAATGTCTTGTGCTTCTACAATATCGCTGTCGTGACTATTCTGGGGAGGGGGGCAAGGAAGGGTTTTTGAAAGGGATGGTAGTGTGGGTGGAGGGGTAGAGGGAAATGAGAAATTCCCAGTCTATAACCCTGTTTCCCTTTGTTCTCTTCAGGGGAAGAAAGGATGAGAATTGAGAACATGAGTACAGTGAAACAATCTTTCTCTTTATAGGTTACAATCAATGTAGCAGATCTTAGTCACCATAACTAAGAATTCCGTTTGAACCATTCATCTGGGGTGGGGGGGAAAGTCATACTAATAACACAGGTTCACTGAAGAACTGTTTTCACTTTAGTTAGTGACTAACAATGGCCACATCCAATTATATCTTTAGGTTGTTTAGGAAATTCCTTAATTTGATCAGGGATTTACTTGATCCAGTACTTTTACTTTAAGAAAACATAAGGAAGTTAGATTAGCTTAATGTTTTCACTGTTTAATTTCAAATCTCTAACTGGATATCTTTGAGACTTTGGTTTGAGAAAACAGTACTAACACTGAACTTATAGAATAGCAATTATATAAGGTTTCACCTGCATACAGTTTATATGGCATATCTAAATATGTGCAAGAAAATAAATCACTGAGGGATTATGAATCTTATATATTTTAAATCATAATTAAAATATTTCAGTGAGATAATTGATATAATTTATTGCTGTGAAATGAATTCTTGCTTTTTTAAATGTGAAAAGATGAGAAAGTGTTGATTAAAATATATAAGTATCATTCATCTTCATCTGAATTTATAAATCCTGACACTAAATTAAATAAAGCATATCTCTAGATCTGAAAAAAATAACATTTAACACAAACACCCCCACATTAGAATTACAGCTGCAGAACATGCTTGCTGAATATTTGTTTATGCATATTTTTACAAACTGTTTGCACAACACAGGACAAAAAAATCAAATCACTTAGAACTGTTTATACTCATTCCTAACATATACTGTCATTTCAGACCATTAGTGCATCATTTAAGTGAGTTATGTTTAATTTTAAATGCCATCACCAAGCCGTGCACATTAAGTACAATATAAATATTCTGATACCATTAGTGGCATTGTTGATGGCATTCCACAGATTACATGATGTCAGCATTTCCTTGTAGAAGCTATTTTGAAATGGGACCAACACAGCTGTATGCTATCCTCTTTTGGGAGCCCTTTTAACCATTTAAAAACAGCTTAGCTACTTCCTTTATCAAAGAATAAAATAACAAATGAAAGTTGTTTAAGGACAAATATTACAAAGTTTCTAAATCTGGTAATCTAGGATTATTCTTATTAATAAATTCATCAAAATGAAATTTCTTTAGATAAATACCCAATATGTCCAAAGAATAACAAACTGAACCTAAATGGCAAAGGCATTCTTCAGATTCTAAGAGATAAGCAGGATTTTTTCTAGATGTTCAGCTTATTTAATAGATCAAATATTCTTTTAAAATAATATTTTATTTTCAATTTCCAATTACATGTAAAGACAGATTTCAACATTTATTTTTGTAAGATTTTAAGTTCCAAATGTTTCTCTCTCCCTTCCTTATCCCCTCTGCAAGGAAGCAAGCCATCTGATATACTGTATTTCCCCCAAAATAAACCCTAGAATGATTTTTTCAGGAAGCTCAAAATATAAACCTTGCCTTCCCCCCAAAAAAACCCAGTTAGGATCAATAGCCAAATGAATGCATTTAGTATATCCATTGCAACATAAGATGGATATACCCAAATGATAAATGGTCAAAGGTTATGAATAGTTTTCAAATGAAGAAATTAGAGCTATATATAATCACATGAAAAATGCTCCAAATCATTATTGATTAGAGAAATGCAGATTAAAACAGCAATGAGGTATCGTCTCACACCTAGCAGATTGGCCAAGATGAAAAAAGGGAAAATGATCAATGTTGGAGAGGTGCTGGGAGGATTGGGACATTGATGCTTTGCTGGGGGAGTTATGAATGGATCCAACCTTTCTGGAGAGCAATATGGAACCATACCCAAAGAGCAATTAAACTCTTCATACCCTTTGACCCAGCAATTCCAATTCTAGGTCTATATCCAAAAGAAATTATAGGAAAAAAGGTAAAAGTCTTATAGGTTCCAAAATATTCATAACAGCCCTTTTGTAGTGGCAAAGAATTGGAAATAGAGGGGATGCCCATCTATTGTGGAATGGCTTAACAAATTATGATATATGAATATTATGGAATAATATTGTTCTATAAGAAGGCATAAATGATTGGACTCTAGAGAAGCATGGAATGACTTATGGGATCTGATGCTGAGTGAAAAGAGAAGAACCAAGAGAGCAATGTACACATTAACTACAACATTGTGAGATAAACAGACTTGATGGAAGCAGCTCCTCTCAGCAGTCCAGAGAGCTCAGATAACTGTATTAGACTGACTATGGACAATGTTATCCCCATTCAGAGGAAGAAAAACAAAACAAAATAAAGCACACACACACACACACACACACACACACACACACACACATACATCACACACATACACAACCCTTCAAAATCTGAGGAACACTTTATAAAAATGATCTCTTATCCTAATTCCTCATACTGAAAAGTACTAACCTATAAATATGTTTTTCAAAATATGCATATACAATGCTAACCTGACTGTTCACCACCCAGGAGAGGGGGGTGGGAAAGGAGTGTAAAAGGAAATTTTGTAACTTAAAAATATACATATGCATATGGATGAAAATAGAGAAATAAAATTTAAAAAACATGAGATGGACATTGAATTTTAAAATAATAATATTAATATACAATTAAATGTTATTTATATTTAATTATATATTATTGTTTTATCTAATATTTATTTATAATTTTATTTTATAATAATATTGACATTAATACTTAAAATAATGATCATATTAATTATGATTAAATACTTGCAAGTACCCAAGCAGTCACCTTTGGACAAGAGGTAAATGACTATGTAAACATATGAAGAATTCAAAACTTATTGCCAAATGACAAATCTAAATTAAGATATAATGCAGGAATAATGTGTACACTTGATAAGATCTGAAGGGAAAGAAAACTCAACCTCTAATCTTCACTAAGGGTAAGAAAGATTGAATGGGTTTCAGACATTTATATTCTTGAAACTGAAAAGCCTAGGGCAATCTTGCAGTTTGAAGGGAAGTGGACTGGTTTAATGCTGCCACTTGTTTTGTGAGGAGGCCAAAGAAGTCTGCTGGTCTGGGACTCAGTCAGCACTCACCATGTTAAAGACATGAAGAGCTTTCTTGCAAAAAGAAAAATAGATCAAATAATGATTACTGCAGGAATAATTGCCTTTCTCCAGCCATTCCTTGAAAATAAGCCATAATGTATTTTTTGGAGCAAAAATTAATGTAAGATTGGTCTTTCTGAGGAAATGGTAAGTTATACATTTACAATCTTGTTAAATTTATTGTCCAGGGGATTCTGGATAGTTGATGATGCTCTTGTGATTTCCTTGTCACTAAATATAGTGTAACAAGACTATGTCCTTGTTCCCATGCTTTATAGCGTGATGTTTTCAGACATATTATCAAGTACCTTTGCTGAGGATGAAAGGTCAACTACCTCACCACTAGTAAACTTTTTAACTTGAAAAGACTAAGAACCAAGACCAAAATGGAGGGAGTGTTGGTACTTTATCTTCTGTTTGCAGATGATTGTATTCTCAGTGCAGCCTCTGAAGCTGAGATGCAGCAAAATATGGATGGATTCTCTGCTACTTGTGCTCATTTTGGCCTAACAACACCAAGAAAACACAGGTGCTTCATCAGCTAGGACCACACCATCCATATGTGGAACCACCTGTTACATCAGGTGGAGAAATTTGAGTATTGTGGAAAGTTCACTTTGGCAGGGTCCTTTTGAGGGAGATACACATTGATAATGAGATTGACATGCATTGCCAGTGCTAGTTCAGTATTTGGGAGTCTCCAAAAGAAAGAATGGGAGATAAGAAGCATTAGAGTGACTTTGGAACTGAAGGTCTATAGTGCCATTGTGCCGACCTCTTTGCTATATATACCTGTAAAATCTGGAGAGTCTACCAATGCCATGCCAAGAAACTGAATTACTTCTATTTAAATTGTCTTAGAAAGATTCTGAAGATCATCTGGCAGGTAAGTTATCTGACACTGAGGTCCTTTCTCAAGCTAAACTGACAAGTATTCAAACATTATTATAGAAAATGCTACTATGATGGACTGGTCACATTGCTCCAATGCCAAACTTATGCTTGCCAAAAAGTCAATTTATGGAGAACTCACACAGGGAAAGCACTCACAGGAAGATCAGAAGAAACAATATAGGGACACTCTGAAAGTCTCTCAGAAGAACTTTGAAACTGATTGTCCAACATGGGAGAACAGCACTGGCGCAGGACTGCCCAGAAGGACGTGCCCTCATCAGAGAGGGTGTTGTGCTATATGAGCAAGGCAAAATTGAAGCAGCTCAAAGAAAACATGAGGTATGTAAGTTCACATGAATTGTCAGTGCCACACCTGTGGTAGAACATTCTGAGCTCATATTGATCTGAACAGTCACACTGTAATTTGTTACTGATAGTGATATCATTTTTGATCTTCAATAACAAAGGACAGGAATCAAACAAACATTTCCATTAGTCATGTTATGAAAGAAGAATCAGAACAAAAGATAAAAGCCATAAGGAAAAAAATAAAAAATGAAATTGTATGCTTTGATCTGCATTCAGGTTCCATTTTTCTTTCTCTGCATGTGGATAGCATTTTCCATCACAAGATATGTGGAATTGTCTTTGATCACTGTATGGCAGAGAAAAGCTAAGTGTATTACAGTTGATCATTACACAATTTTGCTGCCATTGTGAACATTGTTCTGGTTCTACTTACTTCACACATCAGTTCATATAAATCTTTCCATGTTTTCCTAAATGTCTGCTCATGATTTTTTCTAGAACAATAGCATTTCAACATGTTTAGCAATTCGCCAGTTGATGTACATCCCCCTAGTTTCTAATTCTTTTGCCATCACAAAAAAGCTGCTATAAATATTTTTTATATATGTTAGTTCATTTCTATTTATCTCTTTGGAATATAAATCTAGAAGTGATAGTGCTAGATTTAAAGGTCATGAACAGTTGTATAATCCTTTGGACAAATTGATCTCCAGAATGGTTGGATCAGTTCATAACTCTACCAACTTTGCGTTAGTGTTCCAGTTTTCCTGCATCCCCTCCAACATTTATCATTTTCTCTTTTTATTTCATATTAGCCAATCTGATAAGTGTGAAGTAGTAGCTTAAAATGTTTTAAGTTTCATTTCTCTAATTAATACTAATTTAGAGCATTTTTTTCATATGACTAAAGTTTTAATTTTCTTCATCTGAAAATTGCTTGTTCATCTCCTTTGACTTGTTTTCAATTGAGAAATGTCTTGTATTCAGTTTAACACAGTTCTCTCTATATTTTAGAAATGAGGCCTTTATCTGAAACAGAATGTAAAAATTGTTGCCTGGGAAGTTAAGTGGTACAGTAGATAGAGAACTGACCCTGAAGTCAGGAGGACCTGAGTTCAAATTTGACCTCAGACTCATAAATGATTGCCTAGTTTGTGTGACCTTGGGCAAAACTCATTTAACTCCTTTGCTTTAAATAAATAAAATTTTTAAAAATTGTTACACAATTTCCTTTTAATATTATTTGCATTAAAAACATTTTAATTTTAGGTTATTAAAATTATCCATTTTGCATTTCATAATATTCTCTATCTCTTCTTTGGTAATAAATTCTTCCCTTCTCCTGGACCTGACAGGTAAATGATTCTTTGCTCTCCTAATTGACTAAGACCAAATATTCTAAGATAATATCAAAGTATAAAAAAAAGTAACTAGTCAAGATATATAGGATCAGCTCTAAGGAAAATGTTATGGTAAGAGATAGCTATAATTACTCACCATATCCCCTCTGCACTTCCCTCTTTTGCATGTATACTTTTTCATTTATTCTACTACTTTAGTATTTTCAGAAAAGCATAGAAACTCCAATTATTCTGATTCTCTTTTGTCTGACATCATTGATAAAAATTTCTTACCTCTACTGCTTAAGACTTCTGTTCTCTCTCCCACTCCTTCAAACTTTGAATCATAAAATTTTTAAGCACATGGAAGCTTAGAGATAAATTAGTTCCAAACCTTCATTTTACAGATAAGAACCTGAAACTCACTGGGGAAAAGAATGCTTGCCAATGTCACAGGACTACTTACAGTTTAAAACTCCCTATCTAATAGATGTCTTTTAAAGTGCTTTATTTATTGGGAATGAGGTGATACAGAAAATGAGAGCCAGGACCAAAGTCAGAAAAACCTGAGTTCCAATCTTGTCTGTGACATTTAATAGCTATGTAACCATGGGCAAAAAACTTAATTTCTATTTGCCTCTGTTTGGTGTGAAGATCAAATAAGATAAAAATTATAAAGCACTTAGCACCACATCTGCCATGTAATAAGCAAATATAAATATTAGTTGCTGCTATTGTTATTAATTATATTTCCCATTATTTCAGGGAAATGTTAAAAAACTGTCAAAAACTAGGCTAAGGCAATCCTGTCATATAAGAGTGTCATCCTAAGCATGGTTTGAACTCCTCTTCCTAGCAACAACATTCACTCAAAAGTTCTTCTAGTTTTGAGAATCTTTTGTAGCATGCAGGGTTGATTTTTCTGAGTAGACTCCTCACCAATCATTTTTTTTTTTAGGTTTTTGCAAGGCAAATTGGGTTAAGTGGCTTGCCCAAGGCCACATAGCTAGGTAATTATTAAGTGTCTGAGACCGGATTTGAACACAGGTACTCCTGACTCCAAGGCCGGTGCTTTATCCACTGCGCCACCTAGCTGCCCTCTCACCAATCATTTTTGAGTCTTTAGAGAAGCAATTCATTGTTAACCCTATTAATTAAGATGAAAATCTCTCGTAAGGTGAGCACTTTCTTTCCTGAGTAATGGCAGGAGAAACCTGCTATTACTTTCATATCTGTTATTGCTATGGTTTCCATAGCAACCAGTAACTGATTTATCCTAGATAGAGTTGCACTTGGACTAAACAACTTTGTGTGGGGAAAGGGAGGTATACTGAAGACAGTTTGACAGATTGATCAACACAACAATTTGTCAGATCACTGGACTGGGAAATATCTACAAGTCTACTCTGTCTCTATCTTAGCTTCATATACTGGAGAATAAATAAATATGACTATAACACATAAATTAGCATTGAAAATTCAATATGGAAAGTACACTATTGCTACATCATATTAGAATGAACTATTATACCTACATTACTAATGGGAATCAGAAGGCTAGTTGATAGTGAAAAGAATGCATATTAAAAATTTAGTTAAAAATGCTCCCTTTCTTTTGGTATCCCTTTCCATGCGAAATCTGAAATGATTTTAAGACATCTTCCATTAAAATAAAAATATGTCCTTAGCAAGTTGTATCTAATTGGATTCCTATTTTATATCTGTGCACTGACCAGTTTTCAGAACCAAAATTTAGACATGGGATCTCACAATAGGTATTCCTTGGAAGAGATTTGTTAAGTATGCTTTCTTTTCTTTAAATTAGCACTGTTCCAGATTTGAAGAATTGTTATCTCCACTACATATCTAGGAAAGTGAGACTGAAAGATCAAACAATTTCTCCAAACCAACTCAGTGAGTCTATATCTTTTCAAGAAATAAAATTCCTTTTCAATGTCTTGCTTTTCTTTTTCTCATTTTCTCTCCTCTCTTTTACTCTATCTCTCCTCTTGTCTTTACCATTGTCTCCAACACTCTCATTTTTCTATTCCCTCCCTCTCTCTTCTCTCTCACAACTCTCCCCATCTTTAATTCTCTCTCTTTCAATCTCTCATTCTCTCTCTCTCTCTCACATACACATACATATACACATATTTGCATTTCATATACATATACAATCTTTACTTGTACATTAGTGTATTGGTTCTCTCTCTAATATATGATTTTTTAATTGAAAATTTTCCAAGAATACATTAAATATTCACTTTTTCTACACCATATATAATTAATACTCAAAGTAATGATAAATAGTACATAGTTTTGGCCATTTGTCTTGTGTTACCAACTCCATACTATTGCTTTGATCTATTAAAGGACAACTTAGATACTGTTATTTTTAAATAAGAATCATAAGTATTTAAGAATGACTTCTTTTTGAAGGGTCAAATGGAGAGGGGAAAATGTGTGTATTCAGCACTTGATAATTAGTAACATATTATTTACAAGTGTTTGTATTTTACTGTCTTGCATAACACACATAAACAAAGGAAACAGAGGGATCCTAATAGGTTCTTTTAACAAAAAATGATGCTATGAAATTCACAGGTAATCGCTATTTTTCCCTCTCATGAGAAGCTTTCTGTGAGGGGATACACCCAAGTTTTGAAATTAAATTTAAAATATTTTATTATAATTTAATAGAATTCAAATAGAATGTGGATATTTGCTAAAATATAAATTATTGGGGTGGCTAGGTGGCGCAGTGGATAAAGCACCAGCCCTGGAGTCAGGAATACCTGGGTTCAAATCCAGTCTCAGACACTTAATAATTACCTAGCTATGTGGCCTTGGGCAAGCCGCTTAACCCCATTTTCCTTCCAAAATATATATATATATATATATATATATATATATATATACATATATATATATATATTATCAAACCTCTCTATCTCATGTCATTTGCCATCATGTTCCTATGAAAGGGAAATATTGTATTATTATGTGTTACACAGTTTTTGACAGGTAAATATTTTTGGAGCAAAGAATTTACCTTTCCTAATTGTCACAATGTTAACTGGCATTTTTCCCTTTCATTTCCTCTTTTTTAAAAATAGTACCTTCTTGAGACAGTTACTCCAGAGCAGAAGTAGGGAACATCATCATTTGGTCTAGCACTACTAAAGCAAGTGCAGGTGGGACTCAAAATTCAGTAAATCTAGTAGCCTTTTAAGGGTGAAATAACTAAATGTTTGACCAAGTATGACCAGTAAGTTATGCTATAAATATCCAAATGGCCCTTAGCAGAGAAAAAAAAAATTTTCACTCCTACTCTAGAGTAATAGTCTATAGCATCATGTGCTATAGTCTCAACTATTTTATTTAACATAGAGGATTGTGTTCTTATTTTTTCTGCTTTCCAATGGAAACCTTGAGAAAAGGAAATTGGGGATTATGGTGTGGAGAGGGTATGATAAGAAGTCTTCAAAGTATAGGAAGTGCTGTTATATAGAGGTGGACTTCATTTCAATAAAAACTTTCTAACAGAATAATTCATAAGAGTCACTGTCTGGCAAGTAACATGTTTCTCTACATGGTGCTCTTCTAATAAAGGCTATATAATCACTTGCTTGGTATGTTAGAGATGGAATTCTTTTGTAGTTGCAAACAATATGTTCACTGAGCTTTTCTCACCTGCTATACTGCAAGTACATGATCCATTTCATTTCTCTCTGCCATGTTTCAAAGGGACTTTGTCATACTTGGCATCATTCCACATTCTTGGATTTAGATTTCCCAATCATTGAAATAATGAATGAACATTTGACAACCCCATTTACATTGATGATTCTTAATAATTCCTTTCTTTTTCTGTTCTTGTCTGCCACTGAAAACACAAGGAAATGCTACAAAAAAGAGATGTCAAAATAAGTACATTAACTTAATGAAACTGAAACATTTGGAATTTTGCATTTTGGAAAAGGAGGAAAAAGTGAGTCTATAAGAGCTAATTAAAATCTATGCTTAGAAAAATTTTCATAAATATCATGAAATAGTAACCTCATGGATCTTATAGAGAAAAAGCAGTTGAAATTATGAGACAGAAGGTAGAGATCTGTATATATGAGACACTATCAGACCAAAGGAAATTAATTATATAAAGGGGCAATGAAATTAGGTTGGGAGAGCTGTAAAAAGAGATAGAGTTAACAGTAGGTTTCCCTCCATAGTAAATATTTAGAACTGAGATAAATAAAATCTGAGACTTCTTTATGTGTATCCCAGGAAGCTAGTCAAGAATGCCTCAAATATAAGGAGAAAATTTTGTGTAGATGTTGTTGTTTAGATGTTGTTAATGTACATGTTGGAGGCAATAGTAGGGAAGGATAAGTTATCTTCTAGGTGGTATTTATTGTGTATGTGATACTATTGACTTAGTACATAACACACTAGTGCATATCAAAACCCAACCATAAGTTATTTTTGCAGAAATCTTCCATAGATACCTACCCAAAAATTGGAAACCTTCTGGCTATAGTAATATAGAGGACACTGTGAAAACTCAGTCTATTCTTCCCTCATACTTATTATGTGAAAGGACCCACTGTCATATGTATATCTATCTTGATATCAATATTGTTATATAGATAAAGAAAAATACATATATATACATTATTTATATGAAGTAAATATATCCATATATATTTATATATATTCTAATTTTTTCATTAATATTGGAAATATGCAATAAGTCTAATAATCCAGGGAATTCTCTATGCAGAAGTAGGTAAATAGATAAATAATAATACTAGATAGGTAGATAGGTAGATCAATAGATTGATTGATTGATTGACAGAGAGATGATAGCTAGGTAGATAATGTTCTATACTACTTTAATCAACTTTGTGTGCATGGACCAGTCAACATTGGTTTCACATTTCATCTTACTAAGAACTATTGTGGGTCTATTCCTTGATTTCTAGTTACTTAGAATCTTGACTCCTCTGAGTTTATGGGTCTTTGTAACTAATTGTCATACATCAATACTCCATGAAGAACATCACTTAAATCATGGACCTTTGCAATGGGAGTCACTTAAGTTCTATAAACAAAGAAAAGCTTCCTCAAATGCAATCTAGGCTTATTGTCTCATATTTAATGAAAAACTTTTCAAAAGCTCATCATATCTATTAATGTTCATTAAAAATTGCAATTTTGTCATTAAACAAAGATTTTTTTTTTCCATTCTATTTTTCTTCTGAAAAACAGTTGTCCATTGAAAGGTAGTAACTGATGTCTCTTTGTGGTTCACTTTCTCCACTTCCCAAATACTTATTCTAATTATTTTCATGTTTTCTTTAAAAAAAAAAACAAGTCTGTACATTTTGTGTGCTTCACATGAGACTCATTGGAGCATTATTTTTTTCTCAACTCAGTGAAACATATTCTACTTTCCAACATTTTAGTATAATTCTTTGTTTTTGCAAGCTTCTGAATTTAATTTTATTCCTTGAGACTAGTGGGCACTGAGCAATTATGTAGTTCACTGAGGGAGTCAATATTTCCTATCCTGTTCTTAGCCAGTAGAATAATAAAGAGTTTCTTCTCTAAATTTCTATTTTTTGTTCTTATCATTTTTGTTGTTTTTGTCTGTTTATAGAAGATGATAAGTGAAGTCCCAAAAGCTACCTGACATAGGTTTGTGATTTTTTGTGGCATCAAAAACAAGCAGGGAAGCTAGTAGGAAGGAAAGAGAGGCCTGGAAATTTCTGATCCTTCTATGAAGGGAAACTACAGGAGATTTTGCTCCACCCTCCCATCCTCTAAATATAGAGGAGAAGCAATTGAAGCTATTGAGGAAGTGTTGAATATCAAAGTTAAAGCAATCTCCATGATGATGAATTTTCTGGTGGTGAGACTATCCTCTACAGTACGTTTTCCCTTTATAAATACCTCATCATTTAGTACCTTTACTACTATAATGAACATTGAAATTTGGCACATAATTTTGCCACTTTCCCAGAGACATGCAAGAAATCCAATAATCCAGGAAAGTCTCTATGTAGGATAACTGTTATAGAATTAAAGTAAATACATAGATTAGAAAATGAATGAATGAATGAAGGCATGAATGGATGAATGAATGAGTAGGTAAATAGATAAATAAACAAATACCATTTATATAGCACTTTAAGGTCTATAAATTGCTTTCCATATTACTTCAGTGTAAGCTGTTATTATTATTATCCCCATTTCACAGAAAAGAAATGCTACAGAGATTAAGTGACTCGTCTAGAATCACAGAGTACATAAATGTCTGAGACAGGATTTAAAATCAGGTCTTCTAGACTTCAGTTCCTGCATGCTCTCCTTTAGGACAGGTTGGGGAATATCCATAAGGCCCATGAAATCTTTTGATCTTAACTACCATGGCAACTGCAGGCAAGGCTCAAAATTCAATAAATCTAAGGAGCTGTTAGGAGTGATTTAAATATTTGATCAAATATAGCAAGTAAATTATGTTATAAATATCCAAAAGGTCTTTGGCAGAAAAAAAATTCCCCACCCCTGCTCTAGGCAAATAAGCTACATTATCTTATGGTACTAGGCTTTAAGAGATCTTTTTCTTCAGGAGTTTTCTGTTCCAATGAGGTCAGCCATATAATCTCCTCCTCCCTGACCCCATTTCATGCTCCCAACAAATCCTCAGGTATAAATAGCCTTTATAGAAATAGTGGGGAAAGGCAGCTATTGCTGAGATATCTGAGATGTATAATGAAAGCAAGTATTACTAGGGATTTTATTTGCTAAATTATTTTCCACTTCCTCCAAAATAGGCAACTAGTATTTCAAGGCTAGAATTATAAAAAGTGATCTGGGAGTGGGGGTAGGTTAAGCCTTTATTTATCTTCTTGTTCTGCAGAACTTCAAAGGTCCTTTGTTGTAATAAAGCAGAAAAGCTAGTAGGAATAAGAGGTGTCAAGAGTTCCACATCATTGTATTTGGGCCAATGTTAAATTTGACTCAGAAAAGCTAATCCTATTCCAAGAGGAACACTGGAATATTCAGTGATAGATCAGGCCAGGGATGAGGAAAGAGTAAAAAAGCAACCCAGGGTTGAAATAAAGGATCAGTTCTGTGATCACACTAGAAAGTACCTGAAAAACAAATAATAATCAAGCAAACAAATTTAACTGTATATTAGAATATTCTAGTTTGAGTATCTTAAAACTAGACAGAAATTTACACATTTAATTTGGTCTCATTTTGCATGTAACACTCCAATGGATGTTAGAGTGCAGGTTGTCAACAATACTTTTCTCCCTAGGTTTTTTGAATGCAGAGATTTCATCATCCCTATCTTGTTAAGATAATTAATTCAATTTTTACTCTGAGGGACTACAATGACCCCTCAGGCCAACATAGTTTCCTTCTCTGCCACTTTGAGTTTATGTTAAATGAAAAGTTAAGAGTATAATCACAATTTGCACAAGTTAGGAAAATTCATAACATTGAAATTGACATTTGGCTCTCTGCCATAATTTAATTTTGTATTTAAATAGCTAGTCTCTATGATTGAAGCAAAATGTCAGCTTATTGAAAACATAATGGTAAAAAAAAAAAAGAAGCTTTAAAGAAATAAGTCTAACTAGTGGCTTCAGCACTAGGTTTTTGCATTGAGATAACTATAGGACTAATGTCACTTGATATCACCCTTCTCTTCCATAGCTCAGTTCTACTTTTCTTGTATCTTTTTCCTTTTGTCCCTATATCACTAATTCTTTCAGGCTCAATCTAGATATTCTCTTTACCCCTCCCCTCTGACATTCTTTCTAGTCTCTTTCACTCTCCAATTCTCTATGTCTCTTTGTCTATCTTGTCTATCACACACTGCCTGTGTGTTTGTGTGTATGTATGTGTGTGTCTTTTTCTCTCTGTGTCAATCTGTCTCATAGCCAAAACCAATGCATCCTCTGTGCAGCATCACTTCATGTCATCCAAAGACCTTCACTCCTTTGAAATATATCATTTAGGATTAGTTTGATGCCTTTGGTTGATTGATTAAATGGAGACATTCTTACCTTGTTAAAGTTTCAGATTTGTGGGACTTATAACCCACCCCCATTTCTACATATAATAGCAAGAAACTAAAGCCAAGAAATCTTAAATACCTTTCCTAAAGTTGAGTTCAACTCTCAATCAAGTATGTTTTCCTCTAGACTGGAAAAATATCACCATCTTTTTCATACTGGGCATGTAGTATTTATTATATAAATCAAGGGTAGCAGATCAGAAATATGACAAGATATCCCAAGATAAAATGGTTGGAATTAAGGGATGCAATGTAATGAAGTGAGAAAAAAGTTTGGATTTAGAATCAGAAAACCTGAGTTCAAAAACTAACTATGCCACTTTCTATGTGTGTCATCTCTGGCAGGTCATTCTATATTTCTGAGCCCTAGTTTTCTCAACGTTGGATGTGTTGTTTTCAGGATCTAAACCCATGACTAGTTTTAAAAGAACACTCAGATAAATCAGGAGAAAGGAAGACAAACAAGACTAATGCATGGACTGAAGGGATTCACAAAGAAAAACTATTTCTACCCAGATCTTTTAAGTGGAACAACTATTAGCAATCCAATAAATTTATAATTTAAGAAGAATTTGTAAACTAAGAAATACTAAGAATCAAGAAAAGTTGTATCCCCACCTCCTTTTCCTCATTCTACTTAATCTCTCAAAATTTATATTGTAAGATTCCTGTTTTTAGGGGCGGCTAGGTGGTGCAGTGAATAGAGCACCGGCCCTGGAGTCAGGAGTTCAGTCCGTACTCAGACACTTAATAATTCTCTAGTTGTGTTGCCTTGGGCAAGCCATTTAACTCCATTGCCTTGCAAAAACCTAAAAAAAAAAAAGACTCCTGTTTTTAATTTACAGCATAAATGAATACTCACATTAAAGGATGTAAGGACACATATGTTAGAGTATAAAGGGATGGCCTTATAGATGAACTAATTCAATCCAATTATTATAATTATTATCTTTTCTCTATAAAGCTAGTTATATAGTAATCTCTTTATGTGCAGTTGTTTTATCTTATCTTGGGATGATTACCTGACAAATATAAAATAGAATTTTTAAAGATGTGTTATAGAGGTAAGAACATAAAATCTAGCCTCAGAATACCTGTATTCCAGGTCTGATATTATAATTCCATGACTGGTCAAACTCCTTTTCCATGAAACTCAGTTTACTCATCCTCAAACAGGGATAACAAAAATGTCATTATCTATTCAACACATTTGTAAAGAAAATATCTTTTAATTGATAAATAGTTATATAAATGTAAATTTATAATCATAATTAAAATATTAAAATGATATTTAAATAATAATAATTTTTTCAATACTAACATCTCAGGAGGATTCTTTAACATCATTAACTTTCAGAAATTTTGAAGACAAGTTGACTAAGTTTAGATAAACTTCAATACAGCTTGCATATTGCTGTGATGTAGGGGAATAAGAACAAACTAGAAAGCCAGAATTTGGGTTTAAATCCCAGTTCTGTTTCTCACTTTCCTGTGACTTTAGAGCAGCAACCAAACTTCTCAGCTCAGTTGACTTATCTATAAAAAGGATGATAAGTAAACAACCTTTAATAGTGTTTAAGATATTAATCTATGATCATGAAACAAATTCAAACAAGGGGAAATCAAATTAAAGAGAATACATAGAACAACTGGTCAATTTAAAAAGAAAAGCTCCTATTATGTGTTAACCCTTGCACTAATCATTGATGGTACAGAAAGAAGAAAAAGATGACCCTTGCCTAAAAGGCACTTTCAGTCTAAGACACCCCAAATAGCTCATGTTTGTCAAGGCATGGGGATTGCCTATGCCAATAGAATGTACCAGAAGAATATAATGCCAGTGGATGGCAAGGAATGTTTCTTTATGTATTTTCATCCCTCTACACCAAGCACTGTGTAGTTGGTATTTGATAAATACTTATTGAAATATTGAAGAATATACCTCCCCCATGCCTATGTTTTTTCATACTATACAACTCTTGTTCACATTTATCATAAATATTTTCTCCTGATTGGTCTTCTTTCTTTTGCCACTCATAGATAGATAGAGATAGATTTTTTGATAAAAACACAGAAATAATGACAAAGATACACTATATGTAGGCATACACACATCTAGGTGCATAGGTGTTTCTTTTCTCTAACTTCGTCTCTCAGTACCTCCCCAGAGACACTGCTATTTCCTCACTCAGATTTTTTTCCAATAATTTGAATTTTACCCCAACTGCAATGAAAGGAGTTTACTAGAGATGACCATAAGTGTGTGTCTATTAACAGATACAGATAGATATATAATAATGTATTTTTTCTATTTATCATTTTAATGACAAATTAATAGGAGGGAGAGCTATTGATTGTTTTTTCACCCACTTCAAAATACTTACTTTTGTTATTTCAGAAGACTTCTTGATTCAATCAATCAATCAGAAACAAGTGCAAGCAAGGCTTATTTACCTTTTTGAATTAATCATTTATTTCTGAAGACTTATTCTTGACCTAAAGAATATAAATAAAGGGAATGGTCATCCTCAAGCCACAGGGAGAATTTGAGGTTCCAGAAGTAGAGAGATAGGAATAGGGATAAAGAGATGACAGAAGATGACAGAAGATGACAGAAGAATCAGAAGAATCAGCAGTCAGGCCAACCAAAAAGAAAAAGCAAAATAGGGCAAAGTGGTGACTGAAAAAGGAGGAGGGCCATCAACTATTATCCCACCATTGTGCTCACCAGTTCAATACTGAGGGAAATCGTGAGAAAACATCTTCCTATTCTCCAACATCCCCCTCTCCTCTAGCTCTCCAAAGACATTGCTTTCCTCACTCATTTTTCCCCCAGAATATGAATTTTGCCTCAATTAGAGTGAAACAAGGAGTTGACTAGAGATGACTATAAATGTAAGTTTAATTGGGCTGGTGGTGGGTTAGTATCAACAAATCTAACTTTCCCTAAATGTTGACTGAACTTAATACCCTTGTGCTAAACCACCAAAGAGAGAATTATGTGGATTTAAGGGGTCTATTAGGTACCTAATATTCTGAGATGCTTAGGATACAAAGAAAGGCAACAGAATTTCACATCTCAAAGAGCTCAAAGTGTAATATGGGAGAAAATGATCTGTTTTTTTCTTAAAATAAATTATATATATAATATATATAAATATATAATATATATATATATATAATATGATAAACTGGAACTAATCAACAAAAGGACAGCATTGGATAAAATTATAGTAGGGTGCTATTAATTAATGATGGCCTTCAACATGCCCATTACTTACCTTACCCTCTTGTTATTTTTTATTTTATTTTTATTTTTTGCTGCAGTCACAGAATATGATTTGAAAAATAGACATTAAAATGATCACATTTTTCAGCAAGGTGTAAAGAGGTTATTAAAAGGCATTGTATAAATTCCCCAACATTTTTCAGCTTAGTTACTTTTACTGTTCCAGTTCTCTTTAAATTTCTAGTCAAAGAAATGAATTAATGGATGAATTTTTCGATTCTCTGTATGAGTACAATATACTAATGTTAAGATTGTGTGTATTTTTTGACCTTTTTGATTTTCCACTTTGAATGCTTAGAAAAGACTTTTTCCTCATACATATAAAGAGATAAACTGACTTTATTGGCTGACCCTAATGTTAGGATGAGTTGAAAAAAATAAAAAAAAATTTAAAATACTGCTCTTTTAATGAGTCAAAATAAAGTTAGCAATTTTTTTATTTTTCATAAGGAATACAGTATTGAATTTAAAATATCACAAAAGTTAAAAAATTCTGCTTTCTGTTTTTCAGGTTTTTTAGTATCTCATCTCAGAAGTTCTACTAAGGATATCTTAAGAAATATCACTTTGACTCTAATAAATAGATATTTTATTAAAGTTTAACTTGAGACTTTGCTTTCATTTTCTCTAAGTTTTCACTTAAAAATCAATGATATAGGATCAAATTAAATGACTCCATCTTCTGGTTATTTTTAGGCTGAATTTGTAAAAACTTACATCAATGATGTATCATTAAATATAGATAAATTCACCAAGAACAGTGCATTAAGCATACTTGGGCTTGTCAAATATGTAGTACTTAAATATATTTCTTTAATTTCACTTTTGTTAGTAAGTTATTAAGTGTCATATAACAGGTACTATGCTCTGGGCTTTACAAATATTATCTCAATTTAATCTCAGAACTATCATGAAAATTAGAGGCTATTGTTATCTACAATTTATTGTTGAGGAAATTGAGTCAGAGGTGAAGTGACTTACCCAGGATCACATGCTTGGTAGGTTTGAGAACACATTTGAACTCTGGAGTCTTCCTGACTCCAGATCCAGTGTGCCCTATTACTGTTTCCCCATTTGCCTCCCTCCTAAAAAGAAAATTAGTGAGAAGGGAAAAAAAGATAATGAATTGAGTTTTGGACTGTTGATTTTATTATGTTATTAATTTGTTGGGATGATTTTTGTTTTGTTTGCTTTTGATTTACTTTTTATTTTATAAGTATGGAATGCTCACAAAAGAAACAAGGCATTTTTTTTATAAGATAACATTTGCACCAGTCACCAGTTATTTTGGTATGATTCAAGTTACCACAGGATCATATATTTCAGAGTTTGACAGGACTTTGTATGCCATCCACTTAGCAACTTATTTCACAGATGAGGGAACTGAGATAGAGGGAGTTTAAGTGACTACCCACGGTCATCAAAAGAGTAAATGTTCAAGTGTTTAATGTAACATAAGTTTTCTGACTCTGGAACCAGTGTTTTCTTCACTATACCATCCTCAAAGGCATCCTCATCATCATTATAATCATCTTTACATCAACAAAACAAAAACAAATTACCTTTATAGAATGCTTTATCATTTCCAAGACACATTTAATGTACATTACTCTATTCTAATTCTTACTAAAATTTTCTTATTTAAGTATGTAGTAGGATAAGAATTGAAGAATTTTAAAGTTGGAGAAATTGAGACTCAGAGGAAATAAGTGACTTATTCAAAGTCAAGGACTGCCATTAGAGGACACTGTCCAAAGCTACAGCACTCTTTTATGAATTTAGTGGAAAAAATATAAATTAAATAAATTCTATATCCTTGCATCATAAAAGGTACCATGCAAGCTCATTGCTTGCATATTCTTGTCAAAAATGGCAAGAAATCTGCTGGGCAAAAGGTTAAATTTTCTTTATTCACACGTATAATTAGCCAGTATTGAGATTACTCATGTCATTCATAAAACCCCCTTCCTCTTCTCTCCCCTCAAACATTTGCAGAAGGATGCTACAGAACTTGGATTAATAAACAGCTGCACACTTGAACTATATTCATTGGAATCAGATGAGAATTGCAGAAATGCTGTCAAAATCCCAATGACATTATTTTAAATGTTGTGCCATATTTCCAGTACTTCTTTCCAGAATTTGTTGTACTTGAAAATGTCTTTGGAAAACAAATATTCTTTTTATCAAGCTCACTGCCAAATGGATCAACACAGAAAACAATAGATGTGGCTTATGTTTAAATCACCTTGTATGCATTAACATCTATTTGTACTCAGAGCATACCCATGACCCTATATTGATGAATTGATTCTTATACACCTCAAAACTTTATAGAGGTATGATATTCATCTTATGTATATATTAGCATGGTATAGTGGGTGAAATGCTGTCCTTGAAACCAGTAAGAACTGGATTCAAATCCTGTCCCTAATATATCCTGGCTGACTGACCTGAATGAGTCAACCTCTCAGTGCTCCAAAGTGCTCTCTAAAACTCAATCACAGAAAAGATATGAATCTGTACTGGCAGATTATCCTACTTGGGGATTTCTTAAACCAATGAAATCAAAGATTCCTTTATTTCTTATTAGTTTTTGTGATCTTTATCTAGTCACTTGATATTTCTGAATTTTCTGTTTCTCTATGCATAAGGTGGAGATAATTAGACTTTTTTGATAAACATGTTAACAGATTTGTCATTTACAGTATGAGGAATTAGGATTAAGGTAAAGAGATACATGAGATAATTTTTATAATTTGTTCATCAAATTCTGAAGTGTTTGGGTTTTTTTTTTTCTTTTTCCTTTCTGTGAATGGAGATAACATTATCCATAGCCAGTCTAATACCATTGTCCTAGCTCTCTGAACTACTGGGAACTACTTCTATCAAGGCTGATCATTTCACAATGCTGTTTGTAATGTAAACACTATTCTCTTGGTTCTGTTCCCTTCATTTGTCCTCAGATCCTGTAACTCATTCCATGCTTCTCTAGAGTCCAACCATTTATGGTTTCTTATAGAATAGTATTCATGTACCATGGCTGGTTTAGCCGTTCTCCAATTGATGGGCATCCCCTCAATTTCCAATTCTTTGCCACTACAAAAAGAGATGCTATGAATATTTAGGAACATGTGAAATTTTTCTCATTTTTTTATGATTTCTTCTTGATATAGGCCTAGAATTGGAATTGTTGGGTCAAAGGAATGAACATTTTTATTGCTTTTTGGGCATAGTTCCATATTGCTCTCCAGAAAGGTTGGATCTGTTCACAACTCCACCAGCAATGCATTTATGTCCCAATCATTACATACTCTTTCCAACAGTCATAATTTTCCCTTTTTCTCATTTTAGCCAATCTGATAGGTATGAGGTGACATCTCATAGTTTTAATTAGCATTTCTCTAATCAACAATTATTTAGAGCATTTTTCATATGATTATATAAAGCTTTAATTACTTTATTTGAAAATTGTCTATTAATATCCTTTGGTCATTTATCGAATGGGGAATGAATTGTAATCTTATAAATTTGATGCAATTCTCTATATATTTTAAAAACGAGAGCTTTATTAGAACTAGTTGTGGTGATTGTTTCCCAGCTTTCTATTTTCCTTTTATTTTTGGCAGCATTGACTTTATTGGTACAAAACCTTTTTAATTTAATATAGTCAATATCATTCATTCTGTGACTTATAATGTACTCTAAATGCTTGTTTCATCATAAATTTGTCTCATTTCCATATATCTGATAGAGGATTTCTATGGTGTCACCCTTTATGTCTAAATCCTGACCTTGTTTTGTCATGGATTAAGAAATGGGGGGTCTATGCCTAGTTTTTACCATACTATTTTCTAGTTTTCCCAACAATTTTTGTCAAATAGTGAGTTCTTTTTAGGTAGGTTTTCTTTTTTTTTTTTTTGCAAAGCAGCTGGGGGGTTAAGTGGCTTGCCCAAGGCCACACAGCTAGGTAAGTATTAAGTGTCTGAGACTGGATTTGAATCCAGGTACTCCTGACTCCAGGGCCAGTGCTTTATCCACTACGCCACCTAGCTGCCCCAACTAGTGAGTTCTTATCGCAGAAGCTGATGTCTTTGGGTTTGTCAAATAGTAGATTACTGTAGTCTTTACTGCAGTTTCTTTTGAACCCATCCTAATCCACTCATCTGCTCTACTTCTTAACTAATACCAGGCAGTTTTGATGACTGCCACTTTATCATATAGTTTTAGATGTGGTAGAGCTAGGCCACCTTCCTTTCCATTTTTTTCATCAGCTTCTTGCTATTCTCCAGATGAATTTTGTTCCTATTTTGTCTAGCTTGGTAAAATAGTTATTTGATAGTTTAATTGGTATGTCACTGAATAATTAGACTTCTATTGTTGTAAGTCCTAGAATATTACAGGCTTTGGAGAATTGAAATTGAAGATTACTGTAAGAAAGAGTTACAAAGTGATATAGGACATAAGCACACCAAAAATGCAAATGAGGAATTAGGAAGCAGAGTTTACATAGAGGTCATTATTAGGGACATATGGGGGGAAATGGTTTGATCTCCTGTTGAAAAATGAGGAATAACTAACGGATAAACTTAATACTACTTTGGCATCCTTGTGATGTTAGGAGACTTCTCAGAAGTTTGGGTGTCTCTTGTATTGTGAATTTATATGAGAGTAGAAACAAAAAGTAGCACCAATAATCTCAATATAAGGGAATTAGATTTATTTTTGGAGGATCTACATTGTGCCATCAAAGAGTCATTGAAGTCCTGGATTGTGACATCATATGAAATAATTCTTAAGAAATATTATATCAAGTTCTATATTAATACAAATATTAGTACTATCCAATATGTGTTTTCTATTTGTTTTCTTAAAATAATTACATTTTTTAAATGAAAATTTACATTCTTTCCCTTCTTTCTCTGCTCTTCCCTCCAAATGAAAAAGGAGACAAACAAAACCACTTTTATTAATATGTAGTCAAACAAAACAATTTCTATATGGGCTGTAGACAGGAAAAAATATGTATTAATATATATTCCACATCCATAGAATGTTTCATCATGAGTCCTTTGGAATTATGCTTGGTCATTATATTGACCAGTATCTACAAGTCTTTCAAAGATTTTGCCTTTGCAATGTTGCTATTATTATATAAATTATTTTCCTGGATCTTAATATTTCATTCTTCATCAGTCCATGAAATCATACTGTTTCCCTGAAATCTTCCTCTTTCTCATATCTTACATCACAATGGTATTTTACCACATTCATGTAAACACAGCTTGCTCAGTCATTACCCAGTTCATTTATTTCTCTCATGAAAATACAAACACTTTCAGAGAAGAGCCTGTCTTATTTTTTCTAATTATATCTCCTATGCTTAGCACCTTAAAAACTATGTAAAAGGGAGCAGCTAGGTGGTGCAGTGGATACAACAGTGACCCTGGAGGCAGGAGAACCTGAGTTCAAATCTGCTCTCAGACACTTATCTAATTGCCTATCTTGTGACCTTGGACAAATCACTTAATTCCACTGCCTTACAAACACAAAATATAAATAATTTATTCTTTCATTCACTGATTTACAAAGAAAATTTAATTAAACCCTTTTGAGATTAGTAATCAAGAAGGCATAGAGGAAGGAGGAAGGTATAATATTGAGCCTTGGATTAATCCTATTGTTATAAGATAGGGCAAAGGACATTGAATAAGTAAATGTCAAATAGAAAGGGACTGAACCAGAAAAAAAAATTACAAAATCCGCAGTAGAAATAAGCAAAGAAAGAAAGGATAATAAACAGCATCAAATGTTCTAGAAGAGTCAAAGATGAGGACTAAAATTTAAAGCAAATTGGAAATGAAGAGATAAGCATCCTCTTGGAGAGCAATTGCATTTGAGTGTCATGGTAGTACATTGTAATATAAGGAATTTAGGACTGGGAGAACTGAAAGCAATAAGTCTATAGGTTTCTAGTAATTTGACTTTGAATAGGTGGAAAGGAATGGGATGATCACTCATAATTCCACAGCAAATATCTTTTTGTCATTCTCTCTGCTCACCCCTTTTACCCTTGAAACCAATTATTGCAATTCAACCTTTTGCTACATTCTTCAAAGCATTATATCTCACCATCTTCCTGGTCCTGATATCTTCCAGTCCATAAACCATGACAAGAGGGATTTAACCTTCTGAAGCTCTGAAACCACCATCCTGATTTCACAAATTGCTCTTAACTTCATTCTTCAATTTCATACAATTATTTCTACATTTGAAGTGAATTAATATTAATTCATTTTATTAACTATTCAAATTCCTATGAGATAATTAGAATATGTAGAAATTTTAAAAATCAAGGCTGGGAACTACTGGAATAAAAAAGTTCATTCATTTCATCCCTGAATGACATTACATAAATTTAACAGAAAAAAAAATTATTGAACATATATTTAATAATCATATTAAAGGGTTTTGAAGCATTAAAAACACATTTTCAGTAATATGCAAGAAAAGTAAGTAATATTCCTCTATCTTAGCAAACCAATATATTTTTAGGAACAGAGAGAGACAGGCATGAATTCTTTCACCAAATATCAAGAGAACTTACTGGCTTCCCTTGTGAGAATGCACAGTCAGTCAGGGTTACTTATGTATGAGCTTTGACAATATTTAATAATCATAATCATAATCATATGTTCATACTTAGCAATTGAGTTTAACAATAATTACTGTCATCTGCATTGCATTTTAAAGTTTTAAAGCATTTTAGATATATTATTTTATTTTTAGACTCATAAGAACCCAATGTGATAGGTACAATTTTATAAAGGTGGAAGTAGAAGATTAGAATGATTTTCAGATAAAGGATTCAAACTCTTAGGTCTTTTTTTTTTTACAATCAAATATAATAATCACTACACCATATTGCCCTTTCAGTTCTTTACTAAGCATTGTTCCCATGACAACCCAAAGCTCACAAAAGTTCACTACATGATGACACAGGTGAAATCAAAACTGAAAAATAGTTTTCTCTTGATCTCAAGCATAGCAATAAGTCCAATAAGCATAGCAACCTCTCTCCAAACCTATAAGATTATTTAAAACCTTTTGACTGGATTTTTCTATAGTACAACACATGTTTTATCTAACCATGAATGGATGTTCAGCATTATGCTTATATAGAAATATTACCTTTAATACCATCTTTTGAATCATCCTAAAAACAAGATAGTAGCTTTCACTCAGTTTTAGTCAAGTTCATGATTGTTTTTTTCTCTTTTAAGTCAGATATGAACTTTCCTTATATCAGCTCCTCTCACTTTTCCTACTTTTTACCCTTTAACTAATTCCGACATTCATCTCTCTTTTTCTATGACTCTTCTTGCAATATCGTTACTGTGCATTTAAAGAGAATTTTCATTCTCTCCTTCCATCTTATCATATCTTTTCATGGGTCCCTGTCAGCATGTCTGACTTTTAATCTTACATTGGAGAAAAAGATGATAATAATCATCTCTAAAAATATCATATTAATTAAACTCTTCTTCTATAGAATAGTTTTCAAGTCCAAATCATGAAAAATGGTATGATAGTATATATATATATATATATATACATATATATATGTATATATAATCAAAGCAAATACAGTTGCAGACATCTTCCTTCCTTTGTTGAATTCATAGTGAGATGCCATATCCCAGAAGAGTATTTTTCCCTTCTCCTTCCTTGAAAAAAGTATACTAGAAAACTATGTCTGAGGAATCAAAGAAGAATCATAAATAAACAAAACAGATAAAAATATTTCTTCAAAATTCATAAGTAAACATATGCCAAGCATGATATTTGTGAATGAAAGCCCTGTCTAGATTTAGGGGATCCAATTTTTAAATTCTGTTTCTAAAGCTTATTACTTTTTTGATGTGTCTCAAGTTCGATTAACCTTCTTGGCCTTCAGTTTCCTCATTTGGAAAATGAAGGGATTGAATTTAATGACTGCTGAGGTCTCAACTCTTAAAAGATATAATCCTAGCATCTCTGAAGGATTTAAGTGGCACTATTCAATATCTTGACCAAGAAATTGCCGAATAGAGCCAAGAAGAGTTGGACATAAAAGAAATGACTAAACAACAGTAACAACTATGAGACAATTGAACCACATCAGAATTTTTTGTCATCTAGTCAGAAAATCATTTATGCTAGTTCTTGAGGTTGCAACCAAAGCCTCAAATCATGTAACCATGAATACTTTGCATTCTTATTGTGTGTATAATTTAATTACACATTCAGGGTTGTCCTAACCATTTTAGCTTTCCCCACTAGGGGAGCATATCTTTAGAAACAAGAAGGGATCTCAGGGACTATTAAACCCAGACTTAAACTCATTGCAAATAAAGAATTAAACTCCTAGAAGCTGAAGTGTCTCTTTCAAGGTTACATAGATATTCCCAAGTTCAAATCTAAACCTGTATCCATCCTCTCTTTCAAAACCTGGTGCATTTTCTGCTATAGTATGTTGATCACATTTCTAATAAATTCATCTCACAAAATTCTTAGTTACTCTTTTTTCTAAGGATCTCAATCTAACTCCACTTAAATTATTTGAAAGCATAGCCACAATGTAGAACCTGTAATCAATTGATACAGTCCCGAGATCTTAAAATCAAGAAACTGACCTTTCTAATTATAATGTCCTGCCTTTCAATTTAACCTCTCCTTTTTTAGTTGATGTTCTTTACACTTTGCATTTTGCACCTCCAGGACTTGAAACCCATATACACACTGTATTCTGTCATATTGATATTTAGCCTTGATCTCAAAGCCAGCCATTTCACTTCGAATTTTTCACATTTACTTGTGCCATTCATTCCATCTCTGGCCTCCTGTTTCCATTAGAAACTTTTCACTTTGCATCCACAGTTCAGCAATACCATCTGCCCCTTCTAGGATAAACTGATGTCTTCTAACTTAATCAGTGTGTTGCTAATTTACCCTGGGATACCCAACACTTTCCTGTCTGTCTCCTTTAATCCTCCATCCTACTAAAGGACTGGAGAATGAAGTACTTAACTCTTCATAAAGGTTTCCTTTAGATAAAGTAGGAAGTGGACTTTCAGGTGACTCCACTTTTCATCTGAAGCTTTTCTGGGTTTCACCTCCATAGAATAAGATGGAACTCTGTCTCTACTTTCCTTTTGTGTGTGGTCTTCCCCCATTTGATTGTAAGCTCCTAGATGGCAAGGACTCTTTCTTCTTCTTATCTAAATCCCCAGGGTTTAGTCCTGGACCTAGGATATAGTAAGGACTTATCAATTGAATCAGATTTGGATCTTTTATCTCTCCTTTCTTTTTTTTGTGTCTTTATTCTTTCTCTCTTTACCTGTTTCTTTCCCTTTACCCCCAAAATATGCTCAACTCTCTCCTTCCCTAATACTATTCAAGCTACAAACTCATCTCTCTCTTCCACATCCTGACAAGTCTTTTGTCAGTATTTTCCAAAACATTTTTTTCCATTTTCCTACCATTCAGTCTTGTAGTTTAGCTTCTGTCTACATCACTTTACTACTGCAACTTCTCAGTTAAATATCACTGATGACCTTTTGAGTTTTGAACACTATCAGATAACCTTATCACACCATTCCCTTTCTGCAGAATTTAACCTAGCCTTTAATATAAAATAGTCCTCTCTACTACCAAGAAATAAGGGTGAGAATAGAAGTGGAGCTTGGATTGAAGTTTTGCCTCACATAAACTCAAATCTCTTAGGGTTGGTGGACAAATAAAAATAAGGCAAAAGTAACTCAAGTAGGAGCAATAGGTGGCACAGTAGATAGAGCACTGACCCTGGAGTCAGGAGGACCTGAGTTCAAATTTGACCTCAGATTTAATAATTGCCTAGCTGTGTGACCTTAGACAAGTCACTTAATACCATTGCCTTGTAAAAAAAACAAAGAAAAAATGACTGAAGTGAAGGAGCAGTAACATCAGATTGATTATTTAGAGATAGTTCTGGGTTGTTAAGAATATTGATGCTGGTGTCAAAATTAAAGGGAAGAGCCAAATGGATTTTATATATCTAGTAAATAGACTGACATACTCAATATGAATATAAGAGAAATAGCATGAATTCACACTGTGCATAATTTATACAATAAGCAGGACTCAATTTCCTATATGCATATGTATAGGTATTTATGCCTGTCCATTCTTCCTTTCCAATGGCCCTTAAATTAGAGTTGGAAAATTCCCTCTGCTACCAGCAGTTTTATTCCCTATGGAAAAGACCATTCCTAAGAGGCAATGAATTGTTTGTAGAATTGAATTTGTTACTTTGAACTCTCTCTAAATAACAATCACAGAAAACTAATAAAAGAAACATAAGTAGATAATAATGGACTAGGATATTATTTTTATTGTTCATATCATGGTTTATTAAGAAATAATGACTACTAGCAATATTGCATGGATGTTACCAAAATAACTGGGCTATAGTAGATCTTAAATGATTTCTTACATGATTTTTTTTCCAGTGGAAGTTCATGCTAAAAAAAAATAAATGTTCTGCCATGATTAGCTCTCTTAAACAAGTACTTATCAATTAGGTTTCAAAAACCTATTTCTGAAAGATTGAAAACAATGTAATTTTTGCATGTTTAGCAAAACATGATTTGTAAGTCAGTGATATTTCAACAACTATTATAAAAATCTAAATGATTTGCCAGCCAAATCTATACCTCTAATCTGTTCCCCTGTGAATCATAGAATCGCCAATACTGGTTCAACACATACATTTATGCTGTATTACTCTTATATTGGTCTCTCCTTTCCATTTAAAAGTCAAAAATAGTATTTTGGACTTTATGCACAGATTTTTATATTGAGCATAAATTACACACAATTAAAATGTCGCTGTTTAGCACTTACCCACAGTTTCCTAAAAAGAAATATTTTGTTTTCATGGTTAGAGTGTTATTATTTCTTCTCACATAATTCTGCTGCTTCTCCTGCTTTGCTCTTGCAAAAAAATGTTGAGTTCTGTAATAACCATTTACTTTAGTACTTATTGGAAGATCATGACTTTAGAATTAAAGTGACAGTTATTGTAATTTCTGTGAATCCACTGGGAGATACAAATGCCTTTGTTGCCATACTACTGAGGCAACACTGTTAGGGTCTTTAGAAGAGAAAAATAAGAGTATCCATTAAAAGAGTTATTGAATTAATATCTTGCACCAAAATTAAATTCAAATATTCTCCCAGATTACTTCTAAAACTTCCCTATATTTATCTTTATTTCTGTACAAACCAACAGAGAATAATCTCATATTACAAAAAATAATTATTCAAAAAAAAGAAAAAAGACAAATATGAAGGAAATCACCCCAAATGGTTAAGACATGAAAAAAACTGGGAAAAAATATAGCCTCGTAATTCTTCCCACTCTGCAAATTAATATTCATTCTTCTCATAGCTCTCCTTTGGAGCCAAGCTTGTTGTTTGAAATTCTTCAATAATAACATTCAGTTGTTTTATGATTATTGTTATTTCTGCATATATTTTTGTGGTTTTATATAATATATATATATTGTTTCCTTGACTCTGCTTTCTTCATTTTACATCATTTAAGATAAGTCTTTCACTGAATGTCTTCATCTTTCTTGCAACATAACAATATTCTTTTACATTCATGTACCACGACTTACTTTATCCTTATTAATACACATCTGTTTTCTTTTAATTCTTTGCTACTATAAATGTTTTTGCTAATGTAAAAATGTTACTATAAATATTCGGGGGATTTTCTTTCTATTAATGATTTCTTTGAAGTATATTCCTGGCAGTAGAATCTCTGTATCAAAGGTATTGGATATTTTAGTCACTTTATTCACATAATTTGACATTTTATCTAAAAAGGTTGTATTGATTTATAGCAACATTAAGAATCTCTAGTATGCCCATCTTCACAAGATGCAAACATTGACTTCTATCATTTTTGTCAATTAGCTGTATATGTTATAATTTCAAGACTTGAAATTCTCTTATTTGTTATTTGGAGTTTTCTGTCATATGATTACTAAAGATTTGTGACTTTTTTGATAACTACTAATATCACTTGGCCATTTGTTTATTGGGGATGAATTTTTAGATATAATGTATATATATATGTATAAGAACAGACATCAATAAATATTTCATAGACATATATAATAATGTATAAATTATATAGGTTATAAATATACATATATACATAAATAAGTTATAGTTATATATATATATATAAGTATAGATAAATACTCTTCTAACTTAATTGGCACTATCAAATGATTCAGCATCAGAAAGTGGTATGAATTTATCTGTGCAAATAACATTACTGAAGAAGGAACACCATCAATTTGCCTCTGAATTTTATAGATACATATAGATTTCAATGTAGATATCAATATAAATACCTGTGAATTGTCTGTAGATCTTCTATACCATGTCCATATATGAGAGATTAGATGTAATTTTTCATTTAAATGCTTTCCTTCTTAACTGATATTCATTTATGTTGTTTGTATAGTTTTTCAGTTTCATGTGGCCAAAATTTTTTTATTTTATATTTAGTCATTATCCCTATCTTGCATTTGATTATTAATATATCTCCTATATATAGCTATGAAAGATTTATCATCTGCTTCTAATTTTTTTTTGTGATATCTTCTTTATTATTTAAGTTTCACATTTATTTTGGATTTATTATAGAAATATAAGCCATACTAAACAAAATATCCAATATAATACTAATTTTTCAAGCAAATTTTTTTATGAAATGGGAGTTCATTAGTAATGTGATGTTTATTAAGTGATACAGGGGCAGTTGAGTGACTCAGAGTCAGGAAGACCCATCTTCCTGAGTTTAAATCTGGCATTATTTACTAACTAGTTCTGTGATTTTTGGGCAAGTCACTTAACGTATTTGCCTCACTTTCCTTATCTACAAAATAAATTGGAGAAGGAAATGTCAAACCACTTCAGTATCTTTGCCAAGAAGACCCCTGATACAAGGTGACAGAAATGACTCAAATGAAAAAAAACAACATAACAATCAATGAATGACTAGATAAATGAATAAAGGATTTATTAAGTTATTCTATGTCCAAAGTACTTTACTCATCATTGGTGATTAACATAGAAATGGAAGACAGAGTGTCTCTCTCTCTTTCTATCTCTCTCTGTCTCTGTATCTTTGTCTTTCTCCGTTCCTGTCTCTCTGTCTCTTTATCTCTCTCTCCGTCTTTCTGTCTCTCTCTTCAATTTCAAGTCAAGTAGAAAAGTCTCTGATCCTTAACATTCAGAGGCAAAGCTGATGGTGTTCCTCCTTCAGTAATCTTATTTCTACAAATAAATTTACACCCCTTTCTGATGTTGAATTATTTAACAGTGCCAAAGATCTTTAATGACAAGGACTTTCTTTTCTAGGCCTTCAGTTGATGTGGCAGAAGCTATTCCTAGGATATTCTTCTATATGATTGATTCCTAGGATGATGATTTTGAACACTATAGTGGAAGCAATATTATTCTAAAGTCACTTGGATTCTGGATTCTGGCCTTTCTCCCTCAGATGACAATGGTAGTCAAGGTTGTAGTGCTGTTTGTTTTGCTTTCTTGGTATATTGTGTCTCATGGTCCTGCTGTGGTTACACTAGCTTACCTGCCTTATGAGGCATTTGGTTGGTAGGTTGGTGAGATTGGTTGCTCCCCTTTTCACTGATGTTAATTCCTTAGATGATATCTTCAAGGGCTGGGTAGTAGGTAGGATTAATTGAAAGAGGAGGGGCTGTTGTTACTCCACAGGTTCTTATGAGCATCTCTTTTGGTGCCAGTTATCCATCAGTTGTTGTTAGTGGTTATAAGGAAGCTTTGACTCTTCTATTACAATGGTTTTCCTCCTCATTACTGGCCAAAGGAGCATGACTGGAAGCAGGTTTAGCGGTCTTGGAGACAATGCTAACAAGTATTGAAAAGTATAGTTGTGTTTCATTGTTCCTGATTGCCCTTTGTCTACTCTGGTTAATAAAACTGCTGTTATGGATTTCACATGTTTATAATGAATGATTTCTTGGATGGATTGCTTTAGTCTGACAGGTTTTTACTCAAATTTTTTAAATTGATAGTCTTTAATGATTTTGATTCTCCTTTTAGCTTAATCCATTCTATATTTTCTTTAAATTTTAGAACTAGATTTGCCTCATTAAAAAGTGTCTGATAAATTTTCCACCTCAAATTTTAAGAATAGTTTGTATAGTATTGGCATTGACTGTTTCAAACTTTGTTAGACTTCTGTGAATCCATTAAGAACAATTTGGTCTTTGAATACTTTAAAGGTATTCATCTATTTTACTATCTGTTTCTCACTATTATCTATTTATCTATTTATCCATCTAACTGAGCAAACTAAGTTCTAATACTATTTTCCATATATTATATATTCTGCTTTTGTTGTGATTTCAACTTATAAATTTGTTATTTAGATTTGACTTTCTATCCTACTTGAAAAAAAGAGTTAGCTAAATGTCATCTTTTTTGTTTTTGAAAAGAACGAACATAATTTCATTGATCAATTCTAGTCTTCATAATCTTTTTGTGTTCTAACTACCTTTCTTTTCTAATATTCAGTATCTCCCTTTTTGTGCTAATTTTGGTTTTATTTGAAAGTTTCTTAATCCTTTCACTTTCCATTTTGTTGAAGAATGTTTGTGGGGATTTTGAACTGTTCTAACTGTTTCCCAGAAATTTTGAAATGTCCCTTCACCATTATCATTTTGGATATAATCCCAAAGCCCATTACTATACAATTTTCTCTTAACTGTGTATATGAATTGTGTCCTGAGGAAGACTGGGGTAGACTTGATAGATACGGGTAGTTCCAGGCTTCTTTGGTCTTCTTCAGGGCTCTTCAAGCTTCAAGTGCTTCCAACTTCTAGCTTCAAAAGAAAAGGTGGAAGAGCCTAACCCCACTTGATGCTGCTGAAGGAAAAGACTCAGGGAAGGCATGAGAGGAGTATCAATCATATCTTTATTTCTATCTTTCTAGGAAACTTCTCTTTGAATGAGATCTAAAAACTCTTTCCCTATTGGCTAAGATATCTTATTCCTATGAAAGAGTTCCTTATCTCTGTATTTTGTGGCATGTATTCTCCCATGTATACCTTCTCTAATTCCCATTTTGCTACTATTTCTTTGCTATTTTTTTTTTTTTGGTGTTTATTGTGGAGCTAATATTTGGTGGAAAAGGTCAGTTAGTTATAAAGTTTGGAGTTCTCCTTCCCCTAATAATGAAAAACATCAATGAGAAGTTACCATGAACTCAATCGTATACATGAGGCTAACAATATTTAAGGAAACAAATAGATTTAATTTTAGCCCAGTACACCTTCACTCAGCAGAATAGTGTCCTCTGATCGTAAATTCCTTCTCCTTCTTCCTGGTAAGAATAAAAGTCTCCTTTGGAGAAAGATCAGGGGAAAAGACACTAGAGATTCCATTCAAAGCACATATGGACACTTGCTACAGGAAGTGGAGCACAGGCCCTCACCACATATGGACTTTGCTACATATGTGGTCTCCATGTATTTGCATTTAAAATGCTTTATTAAATTTTATTGATATGTTTTACTTTTCCAATTAACAGAATTTCTCCCAGCAATTTCCTCCCCTTCCCAGAGAGCCATTCCACATAATAAAAAAATTTGTTTTTTAATGAAAAAGGAGAGAGAGAAAAATTAGCAAAATCCATCAATACATTGAAAAAGTGTGTAGATATATTCTACATGTGTGAAGTTCTCAAGTCTATAAAGGAATGAATGTGTTTTGTTTTGGAAGGGGGGAAGAGGGAGGGAGAGTGTGTATCTTCTAATATTTCTTCTTTGAACTATTGTAGAAAAAAAAAATCCTATCCCTTTACCCTATGGAACTGAGGCTAATTATTTTATTTATTTGTTTTTTTTCCCTTAAAAGGTTTTGAGATATTCCTTGAGATTTTGCTGGCTAAGGATAGTAAGGGCTCAAACTGTTGATGTGTCTTTACTACATTAAAAAAAAAACAGGAGTAGAGGGAATCGCAGACACGTTTGATAGATGAATATGATGGAAGTTTTACTCAGCTGAATTTATTCAAGTGTTTCTCAATGCAAATTCTCATTAAATAGTCTTGGCTAAGTAAACTCTTAAAAACTTTTTTTCTTTGAATGACTGATAAAAATCTCATTTTTTTCTAATATTCAAGTTGAACTATGTGGGAAGGTCCTTGTCTAAACTAATCCCAGGGTAGACCAAAAACCTTGCTTAATGGTTATAATTTTGCAGCATTCTCATTGGATTGTTTTGTGGTTGTTCCTTCTTTTTGCACTATTATAGTCACTGAGTCTATTATTTTCATAGCTATCCTTAATTTATTTGGGATCAGATCATATGAATATTTCCATTCTCTCTATATTCTTCACATTGTTTTATTTCTTACAGGTCTTTATTTATGCTGTGAATTTTTGATTTTGCTTTTCTGATATCATGCTTGTAAATCCTATTTATTGGATTCACCTCATGCATAGTCAATTTTATTTTAGTCCTTTTTTTGTTTTGCTTAGCTATGTTTCTTATAAACAATAGATTACAAGATTTTATTTTCTTATCTAATCTTTAATTTTTATTTTATTGTATTTTTTAACCCATTCCCATTCAAAGTTTTAAGCAAACAACTGGTTTCTAGAGGTAAATGTGTGCAGGACACAGTTTTAAGTTTAATCTCCATAATTAACATTTTCTCAATCAATTTCTTAAGTCTGGACAATCAATTAAAAAAAAGGAAATCAGCTCCTGATTTGTAGTATTGCCTGATTTCCCAAATATAAATGGTTGCACTGGAAATTAACAGTCAACTCTTTCAAATCAGTCCAAGCCAACTCTAGCATACATGAATATATATGCACATATGTTTCTGTGAATGTATGTCCCAGCATGTCTGGCAATGAAACAAAAGGCATCAAGTCATTATTTTTTAAAAATTGAATAGTCTCTCTTGGTATATTTATGTCCCTTAGTATGGTTTTTTAAAAAGTATATGTTCCAGAGGATCACATGTCATTTGTAGTATACTCCTAGACTCCTTTTCCCTGAAACAGAATGAACCTAGCAAGTCTTATTAGTAATCTATTCTAATCTTTTATACATCCCTAATCTATTTCATCACAATTTGTCTAAGCATACTGCCTACCTCTGAAGAACAAATTGCATATACTATTCCATCTGATAGCATGGTGCTTTAAAATAGATCTGACTTTTTTTTTCCCCCTTCTGAATAATGAGTATAACTTCTTTGTATTTACAGCACAGAATAAAGTTGAAAGGTTTTTTGTTTTGTTTTTCTATAACTACTGTGATTTCAGTAAAAATTTAAATATAATCAGAAACAGAAATCTGTTTGGTTGACCAAAGTTTTTTTCCCCATGTCTATGTATAAAAAGAAGATTTTTCTATATTATCCCTGAGAATGGATAAAAAAAGCAGCATAGGGGGATAGAACACTTGCTTTGGAATTAGGAAGATCTCTCTGTCAAGGCAGCTAGGTGGTACAGTGGATGGAATGCAGGGCCTGGAGTCTGAATGACTTGTCTTCCTGAGTTAAGATTTGACCTCAGATATTAGCTAGCTATGCGGCCATGGGCAAGTAAATTTTTTTTTTTTTAGATTTTGCAAGGCATTGGGGTTAAGTGACTTGCCCAAGGCCACACAGCCAGGTAATTATTAAGTGTCTGAGGTCAGATTTGAACTCAGGTACTCCTGACTCCAAGTGCTCTATCCACTGCGCCACCTAGCCGCCCCCATGGGCAAGTAATTTAAGCCTATTTGCCTCAGTTTCTTTATCTATAAAATAATCTGGGGAAGAAAACGACAAACCACTCTTTTTTTTTTTGCCAGGAAAATCCTAAATAGGTTCATAAACTGTCAGACATAACTGACTGTGTCATCCCAGAAAGTGATTTCACCTCTCACTAGCCCCAGGAAATTCTCTCAGACCATCAATTAAATAATGCATGCCAATCTGCATTAAGAAGAATTTTTTTTTTAGCAGGAGAATTATACTTGAATGAAAAGAGTCTGTAAAAAACAATTATAATTGAAATATTTTTCTTTTATTATCATCATTAAATTTAATTTCATAGTATAGTCTTCATTAGAAAGTAGTAATAAGGTTATATTGTCCTTATAGAACATGTGGTAAATATTAAGGTTTGGAATTTTTTTTTCAGTTAATTGCTTTCCGTCCTAAGGAGTTAGCTTTCTTAAAAGGTGATATTCTTATACAAATAAATAAAACATATTCCAGCAACTACTCAGAGGCAATGTACCTGTAAGCAAATTGTTTGAGATTTTGCTGAAGAGAATGAGCTCCTACCATCATTTCTCATATCCCAAAATTCCACTGGGCTATCATCAATATACATGACTATTTGGGAACCAAGCATTCCCCTCCCTCCTTCCAAGAGTTTATAATAATGCTGAATTTGGTAATAGATGAAGATACTGAGAGACAGGTCACTAGGATCCATCCTTCTTGTCTCGTCCCATAAATTGGTGAGAAATATAGATTCATGGCTGGAATGCTATAAAGAATGGGGTCCCAACTTAGGTTGTCCAAGGTAGGAACTATATATATATAATGGTCAGGGCCAGCACCTGAGATATCAGGTAATGCATCCAAGGTGCACCCCAATAATTTGCTCTTCCATTCCATGTCTAGACCTTAGGTTGGGAGCTTGAAGGTAACTCTGAGGACATCTAACCTAGTCTTCTCATTTTATTGGTGTTCAGTCATTCAGTAGTATCTGACTTTATGACCCTGGGGACTGTACTGTCTGTGGGATTTTCTTGGCAAAAATAATGGAATGGTTTGCTATTTCCTTCTCCAGTGGATTAAAGCAAACATTTGTCCAGAGTCACATAGCTAGTAAGTGACTGGGGTTGCAAATGAACTCAGGTCTTTCTGACTTTGAGGCCCATTGAGACGTCTATCTCTTCTTCTAATTTTTGTACTTGTGATTGTTCAATCTTTTTCTTTCTTCTGTTATAATTATTTGTGATGTCATTTGGGCTTTCTTCACAAAGATAATAGAATAATTTGTCATTTTCTTCTTCAGTTCATTTTACAGATGAAGAAACTGAAGCAGAGTAAAGAGACTTGCCCAGGGTCATACAGCTAGTTAAGTATCTGAGGCCATATTTGAACCCTAACTGCAGATACAGTACTCTATCCTTTTCCTTTACCCACTCTATATTTATTTATATAAATGAAGTTCATTGAGCTACTCATTTAGCTGCTCATTTAGCAGAAAAGGAAATTGAGATCCAGAGAAATTAAATCACTACCACACTTTCTCACATGAAAAAAGACAAGAAAGGGGCTTTCAAAGACCTTCAGACTCCAGTCAATGCTTCAAAACTATCTGCTTCTAACAAAAGTAAAACGTTTAACTGAATTAACATTCTAGCATTCTCAAAATCTTTCCATTAGAAGAGTGAGCAAAGCTAAACCCCAGCATGCACCTCCTGCCTCACTACATATACATAAAGAATCCACAGGAAGCTAATCTCTTATGCCTGAGGAATGCCTAACCCCATTTCTGGCTAGATCAGTAACTAGCAGAGATTTCTGACAGTCTTAGATGATATAAATAATCCCTTCAGGTTCCCAAAATGGGAGGGGGGATGTTGGGATGCTTTTATAAGGTTCCTGAAAAAAGAGTGATATTCTCACCAGAAAGTTACCATAACATCATGAATCCAGAATGGGAAGGGACATCAGAGGTTATCTACTTTAATGTCCTCATTTTACAGATGAGGAAACTCTGAGAAAGGAAACTGTGACTTTAGAAGGTCAAACAGATAATATGCATTAAATGAAGGATTTGAACCCAGGTAGCCCTCTTGTTAATATCTTATACAGTTTACCATGAAAACATAAAGATATGAGAATTAACTCTTGCAAATGAGCAAAGAGTTTTAACCATAATTCCCAAATATTTATGATGTTGAATTTGGCATTGGGGTGCACCTTGGATGGCATGACCTGATATCTCAGGTGCTGGCCCTGACCATTATATATAGTTCCTACCTTGGACAATCAAAGTTGGGACCCCATTCTTTATAGCATTCCAGCCATGAATCTATATTTCTCACCAATTTATGGGACGAGACAAGAAGGATGGATCTTAGTGACCTGTCTCTCAGTATCTTCATCTATTACCAAATTCAGCATTATTATAATCTCTTGGAGGGAGGGGAGGAGAATGCTTGGTTCCAAAATTACTCCCTTCCTTTCACTTCACCATAGTAATGACTGCGAGAATGTCACAGTCATAAGGGAGTGGTGCTACATTTATATAAATAAATATATATAGGGAAAAAGAAATATTTATAATTTTTTTTCTATTTGTCTCTTTGGTTTAGAAAGCTTCAACAGCAGTAACTTTGGTCACCCTATAATAAAAAACAAAACAAACAAACAAAAAAAGAAACAAAAGGGGAAAAAAAACCCTTCAAATGTTAGTCTTATCCTCAGCAGACTGTTAATTCTTTTGGTCACTCCATAAATATCAACTAGTGAAAAATAGCTCCCATTTAGAAAGATGTTGGGTTGATGAATATAAAAAAAAATGGTATGAATGTTCACAATAAAAACTAGCCATATTCTTTATGTGATAGTGTACCAATTAGGGTCTAGTAGGGCAGAAAAAAAAATCAATGGAATGGAGATTTGAGCAAGATACTGGCAAATGCCACACTTCTATTCTGAACAAAAAAGAAGCCATCTCCAATATCATACCAAACACCTGTTTACACAAATGTTCTTTCATTAAGAAACATAAAAACAAACTTACCACTTCTTCATGTCTACATTTTCTCACATTTATTCCATTAATCTGAAATGAAAATAAATTTAAAAATAAAAATTGTCTTGCTCTTTGTCTTGTAAACTGAGTTTACAGTTTTCTTTTAAAGATAAATTAAGCCTATATATATATATATATATATATACACACATATATATATGTATATATATGTGTGTGTGTGTGTGTGTGTGTGTGTGTGTGTGTGTGTGTGTGTGTATACGATGTTTACATACCTGAAGAATGGCATCCCCTATAAAGAGCAGTCCGGAAAGTTCCGCTGCAGTAGAGAAAAACAAATTATTCCTGCAATTTTTGCCATGCTGAAATAAAACTTTATCAATTGGATCATACATCCAGAGCTAGAAAACAAAACAAATCAAAGTTCAGAGTTTAAATAATCCAATTCTATTATTTTATAAATGAAGAAACTGAAGTACAGAAGTAGGTGGTAAAGTAAGGTTCCAACTTGAATCCTCTTACTTCAAACCACTAGTATTCTTTTCACAGCATCACAAAGAATATTAAATATAATGGTATCAAGATAATCTTCTTAAAACAATTAACTTTTTTTTGATTAAAGTTTTTGGAAAATGTTTTCTCAAATATAAAATTTTATGTATATAACATTCTTATGTATTTATTTATCTCTTACTTTGGCTCAACAAAGTAATACAATACACCCCACAAAGTCATTAGAATAGAAAATGATTTTTTGACAATTCCATTTGGATAGTGAAATCAAGTTCTTAGTCTGCTTTCTTAAATGGTCTTATCTATTCAGATTTCTGACACTCTTGTTTCTAATACCCTAGCTGTTGAATTGGCTTTTAAACTTCTTTTTAGACATTATCTAATTTCACTGATTTTCAGTCTAAGGCAGCCAAGTAGCTTTCAAAGTATGTCTAAATATATAATATCTGAACTTGGCTTTGAAAAATAAAGAATGATTAGACTGAAAGGTTTAAGCTTCAAATATTCAAAATTGCCTCCCAAAATGAATTGGGTTTATTCATGTAGTAGAGAGTTCCCCATCACTGAAATTCTCCAAGAGAAACCGGTATGATCATTTTAGAAGACATTCACATCCAGGTTATTAGTCAGATTCAGATGAGAGATGATTTCTGTGGTCCCCCCCACCTTTTTTTAGGTTTTTTCAAGGCAAATGGGGCTAAGTGTCTTGCCCAAAGCCACACAGTTAGGCAATTATTAAGTGTCTGAAGCTGGATTTGAACTCAGGTATTCCTGACTCCAGGGCCAGTGCTCTATCTACTGTGCCACCTAGCCGCCCTGTGGTCCCCTTTAATGCTGAGATTCTGTTAATAGCATGCATGTTCAAGGAAAACCTTGAACTTGAAATTTTAAAAAAGTATACAAGGCTTTTAGTCTTGCCTCTTGCACTTTGTAGCTATGTACTTATTTATTAACTAGAGAAAAACCACTTACCCAATAAGGATCTCAGGTTCCTTATCTAGTAAATAGGCATCTTTGGACATATTGACTTCTAAGATCCCATCTAAACATTGATGATGTTTGTCCTTCGTTTTCAAAGAAAATTGTGACATCAAGGAGGTGATGCCATGACAAACATGTGAATTGGATTGGAGTGAGGGGGTGCTGTGCTAAATAGTCAGTCTCATTTTCTTCTCCAGATTCATGCCACATATAAGGAAGATTGGAAATACCCCTGGTTGCAAGGCATTCAGGGTTAAGTGACTTGCCCAATGACCACTAAATAAGCAGTTTTCATTGGCTGCCTTTTTATGAAGTGATTTGCTTGTCATCAAACTTATATGCTGTGTCCTTATAACCCACCTTTTTTTTCCCCTCCAAATAAGCTCATTTTTAAATGATAAAAAGTATGATTTGAAAATTAAGGGAAAAAAAAGAAAAAGAAACCAGGGACAGTTAAGTGGTGCAATGGACAAAATACTGTCCTTGGAGTCAGGAGGACCTGAGTTCAAATTTGACCTCAGACATTTACTTCTTAGCTGTGTAATCCTGGTCTAGTTCCTTGACCCAATTATAAAGAAAGAAGAGAAAAAGAGAATAAAGAACTTTTCCATTTTCAAAAAAAGATAAAGGCAAGACAAAAGTATATAATTTTACATGATAGCTGAATCAGGGGGAAAAACAACAAAAAAGTAAATACAATGGAAGGAGCCTGGTTCTCAAGTCAAGGGACATAAGTTTAAATTTTATCTACTGATTATTACTTGAGTGACTTTGAAAAATCACTTTCTTCTTGTATGCAAGTTTGTTTGTTTGTTTTTTTTACTCTGTGAAATGAGTGAATAGACTAAATGGCCTCCAAGGTCTCCTCCACTTTTAGATCTCTGTTCCCTTAAGTTTAGTGATATATATTAAATAAAGCTTTGTTAATGGAATGAGGGAGTACTGAGTTTGAATCCTGCCTCAAATGTGCTAGCATGAAAAAAACACAGACAAATCACTTAAGTTCCTTCAGCCTTAGTTTCTGCATCCATAAACTATGAATAATATTATTTACTTAACAATATGATGCAGATCAAATGAGATAATATATGTAAAGTGCTTTGTAAAACTTTAAATGCCATATATATATTTAAGCTATTATTATAAAAATATAATTTTCTCCCCACGTGATTTACAGGTTGGTATTTCTTTCTTTACACCATCTCCAGCAGGTCCTCACTTAAATGAATATGTTACCTGAGAAGAATTACAAACCATATACTATGTGAATAACTCTAGTGAATTTGTGAAAGAGGAGGGCAGAGAAATTCTCTAATACAGGGTGATGCTGGAAAAGGAAAAATATAGAGTGTTTCCTTAGATTACCAGAAAAATATGAAAAAGTACTTGACACTTTGGTTATGAAAGAGGAAACTCTCTCTCAAGGGGGAAAATGTAGAAAGAGGGGCAGTTGGGTGATGCGGTGGACAGAGCACTGACCCTGAATTCAGGAAGAACTAAGTTCAAATCCAGTCTTAGATACTAGATATTTATTAGTTGTGTGATGTTGGGCAAGTAACTTAATGTCATTGCCTTGCAACACCCAACCCCCCAAAAAATGTGGAGAGAGAAGCTATATATAAACATAGAGATTTAGGGCAGTGAAAAATGAACTTTTGTTTATGGAATTACCTATAAGCCTTATAACATCTGTTTTTAAAAGAAGACATACATACTTAAGTTTGATTCTTATTTTTTAACATGCTGTAAGATCTACTTGAAAGTAGTTAGAGTTACTATATAATGGTAAATCAACACATACCTCTTTGTTCTTTGGAAATTTTTGAAATTACAACTGGAATGTTATGTTCTGCTCCCCCCTGGAATATAAGTAAAAATAATATAATTGATTGTTTGAAAAGTTTAAAATACATTTATAAATTAGCAATTAGTTCACAAAATCCATTTACCATGTTTTCAGTGAGCGGGAGGGGAGAATCAAGAGTAGCATGCTAAATGGAGACTGCTTATTTGGGACAGAAATATAAATTAATTTTCCTATATTTGTCTGTAACTTCCTCTTATCAAGTTAATTATTTCTGAAGGTTCATTAACTAATTTAAATTACAAGATTACTGTATTCAGTTTTGAATGAATTATATTGATTTTTAGAAATATATTTCATGGTTCATCTGAATTTCGTGACTAATTGCTTCAACATTTCAATATATTAAATATATATATATATATACACTTTCAAAATCATATAAAAGCAAAATGAATGCTTTATGATCTAAATAGCAAAAAAGTAGTTAAACAAAATGATCTGAAAGCTAATATAGCTTTAAAAATTAAAATCTCTTACTAAACTACTGTTGGTAAGTTATGATTAAGATGCTGAAAAATCAAGGTTAAACAGTTGAAGCCTTTAGAAGAAAGATAAATTTTATCCTTTGTGCAATGGAATTTTCCTATCTTTTAGTATTTGAGAGCATGCTTGAGGACTATTTTCCTCTAAAATAAAAATCCCCTTTCTTCTTTGATAGAAGCAATAGGATAAACATCTGGCAATGTGTTCACATCTCACTTTATTAAGTTTTATAATATGAAACTCCTCCTAAGTAGGAAAGAATTCCTGAAGGGCTCTGTTTCTTTTAATAAACCCCTTAAGAATTATGTATGGGATGCACTGGAAAGATTGCCATTAAGGCCTTCTCTTTGCAGAAATTCCTTCCTCAGGGTACACAGGTGCTTCATAGTTCTTTTATCTTTATAACTAAATTGAAATCTAGAGTATTACAAGGATATTTTATGTAATGCTGCCTAAGCATCTTGAAATCACCTTCCCAAAACATCAAGCATATGTTCAGAAGGAAATCTTGATGATGGGTTATTCCTCCTTTCTAATATGCTGATAAAGGTATTTTCCAAAATAATCTGGATGAGATTCATCACTAAAATTCACTTTCCAATGAACTCCAATAATTCACAACACTAAAGGCCTGACTTTACTTTGCTGTTATTTTTTATATATGTTCATATACACACTAACTTAATTATTGATGATTTTCTAAGAGTTCATTTAAACTTTGAGGTTTTAAATCTTACAGTCCATTTTATCTATAGAAACAATATAATTGTGATTTCTGTTAAAAGTTAAATCAGAAATAAATTTAGTGCTAAATAATACAGCTGTTTAGAACTATGCAGATTTGTTTGAAACTAGGAATTCATGAAGATAGTATATTATGTTATATTGGAAGTGATGATCATTATAGTTTCAGATGGATGAAGAGTTCAAGGAGAAGAAAAAAGAGGAAGATATAGAGGAAAGAAAGGAAAAATAAGAATAAGATAATGATAGTATAGGGTAGAACTAGAAAAATTTTTAAAATATGGGTAGCTCTTGATTAATGTGAACAATGTTAATTGGCCACATTTGCACTGCCCATTTCCATTGGATTGGAACCAATTGTCATAACTGCATAATTATAACTTTGAATAGTGTGAATTTGAACATATTCCACTTAATGGAATTAATTTTTTGTGCAAATTCCTACTGAACTTTAACTTGGAGGAGTTCCCTACTTTTTTTTTCAATTTTCCCCTATTTCTTAAAGATCCCACTCTCCATCATAGTAATGTCTTCATGTCACTCAAAGTGTCCTACAAGGTACTCTGTATTCTAAAACCACCATCTTTCCTGACAACCAGCTCTCAATGTAGATAGGCATAATAGATGAACTAGGAATGAGAAATCAGGATAAGAATCCCACATTAATTAGTCACTTATTACTTAGTAGCCTAGAGACCCTGGGTGATCAGTTTTGTTACTCTGAATCTCAGTTCTCCTTTTTGCTAATATGGAAATACTATCTACTTATCTGGGTTTTCATAAGAAAAAAATTTTAAAGCATTTTATAAGTATCAGGTATTGCTATCATTCCTTTATAGTTTATATCCACTAGGTTCTAGGAGGAAAACTGATAGATGGAAATAATTTATTTAATAAACAACTATTTAGTGAAATGGTATATAGTAAATGGATCTAGTCATCAGAAAAGATTACTTAAGGTTTTTGAATCAATGTAAATGAATAAATTAATGAGTTAAATGAAAAAAAGTATATTCTTATCTAAATCTCTCAATGAAAATATGACTATTCTAAGTAATATTTAACACTTGTTTTGTGTTTTACATTATAAGGGAGAGAAAAAAATGTACTGGGTATTAAGTACTTATTCATGAAGACACAATTTGTTGCCTCACAGGCAAAGATATAAATATAGACAAAAAATATTTGGAGAACAGTACCCTATGGAGCAGAACAAATATAATTATAGTTGAATCTACATATCATTCTATATGAGGTATATTTGTTATTTATGTTCCAGGTTTTCTAATATTCTCTTCATTTTTAGAGATATAGAATGTTAGAGCTTTAAAGAATCTTAAAGATAATCTGGTCCAGTCCTTTAATTTTAAAGTGAAGAAATTGAGAATTATTGAGCTGAAAGAATAAAACAGAAGACCACATAGTTGGTTAAGGGGGAAAAAAAAGCAGGATTCAAACTCAGGTATTTTGACTCCAAGTTTAGTACATGTTCTTAACTTCACTTCTAATATTAAAAAAAATGTACTTTCAATGACAATAATAACACATATCAGACCATGTGTTCTGAATTTGGGATGGAAAAGTTCAGTCATCAAACTACTGCTCTATCATCAGTTGACCACTTTTGTTGCAGTTTGTTTTGTTTATTTAATTTCAAGTAATTAAAGATAGAGAATTTTTTTTCTCAGATCATTTTGTTGAGGGATTGGTTGAAAATTGGCCAACACAAAAATAGTGCTGATGATAAAGGTGCACAGCATCTTTAATTCCTCAGTGGCTATGGTTTCATCCAATTCTGAAACAAGCAATCTACTCCTCCCATTTCTTCTCTTCCCATCTCCTAACTTTTCCCCCAAGGAATTTACTCCTGATGGACTATGAAAAAAATTTCTAAAAGAAAACAATGAAGGGAGGAAATGAGAATGAAAATGAAGGGTTTTTAATGTATGGAAAGAAAAATGATTTAAGAGAACCAGTCCTGACATTTAAAAAAAACTATTGAAAAATTGGCTGGATTTCTCAAAAACAAAGATGAAGATATTGCTGCTTAAAAAGATTAAGATCTATTTCCTCTTATATAATCATGAATATAATAATTAACAGTGTGATATTTTGAAGCCTTTGGAAATTTTTGAGCTTCTACCTTTAAAATAACCTTTTTTCTGTTTCTGCATATATTGCTAGAAGGAAAAGTCTTAGAAAATTAAATTAAAAAAACTTTATGAGTTTTCTTCAGAGTTAGCAGAAGAAGGAATTTATAATATGTATTCTCATATATGAGAGGAGAAACCTGAATCTGAAATAACCTACAATGACAGTAGAGAGATCAGATTTGTCCTCGGTAGAAAAGAAAAGAGTTTTCTGGGGAGCTAGCTTAGACTAGAACTTGTTTCTTTTTAGAAGACACTGACAAATTTCAAACATCAGGCTTACAAATAAACTTTTTATAATATAGATTATTTATAAATTGTAGGCTGCATATAAAAATTTTTGGTAATTAATTAGAGAATTTTCATGCATTCGGTGCAAAAGTTTAGTAATATCAGTAAAAGCACATTCACAAAAATCCATACTATAAAGTGATACTAATGACAATATCATTTAACACATTTAGGAAAATATCAGAAAACTGTCAGTTATTGCTTTGTACAGGAAAAAAAATCAGGATACAAAAAGTTTCTTTAAAAAATACTAAAATGGATGTTTGACAATTATTGAAATTGAAATTTTAGTGAAAATTTTTAGTTCTAGTGATCTTTTTTACTCATCCATCAATATATAATGTATCATGATGAAGGTAGTAAAAAGCAAAATCAATGTTCAAAGACTATCTAAATATGGTGTATAGGGCTACTAGTTGGCATAGTAGGATAGAGCATCAATCCTGGAGTGAGAAAGACCTGGGTTCAACTCCAGCCTCAGACTTGCTGTGTAATCATAGTCAAATCACTTAACCCTATTTGCCTCAGTTCCTCATATGTAAAATAAGCTGGAGAAGAAACAGCAAACCGCTCTAGAATCTCTACCAAGAAAATCCCAAATGGGGTCCCATCGAGTTGAATATGACTAAAAAACAAATAAGAACAACAAAGATGATGTACTTCTTTGCACCCTCAGTATCCATTTTGTTATTCTGCCTCCAATACAAAAGCAGAAGGGGGACCACAAAAGATAGGAGACATTTTTTCTCTACTTCTTCATTAGATGATGCTATATCAAGTGGAAGCTATTGATGATGAATCTTTTTCATTCTGAAATAATATGGAAAAGGATCAAGCAGGAAAAGCACTTATGGATGGGTTAAAATTTGCAATGTTTAAGGAAATATTGATATATTTGGGGATCACACAGTTACTGAGGTATCATAGTATGAACTTGACTATAATTTATAATTGAATATATCAATTAATCCTTACAACATATTCATCACAGAGAATTAAGAACAGGGATTATGAATATAGCTGTAGCAGTATATCCACTATTTTACTAAAATACTTCTACCTAAATTATTTTTGTTTTTATTTTAAAATCTTACAAAATTTTAAATTTCAAAGCAAAATCAATTAATATAGACTTACAGATATTAAATGCACAAATCCAATCAATTCTACTCCCATTTGCTCAATCTATATACTTCTTTCTCTGATTCAGTCTCTGTCTCAGTATTTGCCCCTGTCACAGTCCCTGTCTCTCTCTCCCCATATCTGCCTCAATTTGTCTGTCTTTCTGTCAGTCGTCTGTCTTTCACATACACACACATGCATGCACACACACATGCACACACAGACACATACATACATATACACACACATTCATACATAGGCCTAATGATGAAATTTTTTTCACTTTTACTTGTCTTATACCCTGCAAAATTTCTTTATTTGTATAAAAATTATGGACATATTTTCTTTTTATATCACTAAAATATAAGGATGTTAAATAAAAGGTAGATTATAAAATATTTAAAAGTATGTAGGAAGAGAACCACAACATTCATACATAATCCAGATTTTTGGCATTATTAAAATATACTGCATTATAATTTTTCTTTCACCTTTCAAAAAAAGTTGAATATTTTTCAAAATTATTAAAGTTCACAGACATCTTTCCCCAACCATATTCATCAAGGGACTTCTCCTTTCCCCAGAGGGTCATCTCATAATTAAAAATCAAAAAAGAAAGAAAAACAAAAATATTTCAAGAAAATTCAGTTACTGACAGTTTATGAATTCTTCTACACTCACTAACCTATACAAAGAAAGAAGGCATGAGAAGATGCAATGTGGCATGGTAGAAATTAGAGGTTGAAAAACCTGGTTCAAATCCCATTTCTGACATTTCTAACAAACCTCTGAAATTCCTTCTAATTCCTTGGGGCTCAGTTTCCTCCTCCGTATAATGAAGGAGTTAGAGTAGGTAAGCTATAAAGTCTCTTTTGGTCCTAAATCTATGATCCTATATAAAAGCAAATATTCTCATTGTTTCTTTAGAGTCAAGTTTACCTATCTACACCTATATTTTTTAAGACCTCAAAATGCTTTTAATTTTCCCTTGATGAATATGGTTATGGGGAAAGATGTCTGTGAGTTTTAATAATTTTGAAAAATATTCAAATTTTTTGAAACGTGAAAGAAAAATTATAATGCAGTACATTTTAATAGTGCCAAAAATCTGGATTATATGTGAGTATTGTGACTCTTTTCCTACATATCTTTAAATAATTCCACAATCCACCTTTCCTCTTATATCCTTTAGCTCTACAAATTAAAAAAAAATCAGTCTTTTATAATAATATTTTATTAATGATAATAATAGTATTAATACTACCAATTATAATAACATTCTCTAAGAAACAAATCATCTATGAAATTATAATTTGAGAGTGGTGAGAATGAAAAGGAAAAAAGAAAGAAAAATCATATTTTAGATTTAATTCAGATTACTTGAAGCAGTAATAAATATCCCCAAGTCAAAAAAAAAGCTAATTTGACTTTAAGAACAGAATATTTCAGGGGCGGCTAGATGACTTGGAGTCAGGAGTACCTGGGTTCAAATCTGACCTCAGAGACTTAATAATTACCTAGCCCTGTGGCCTTGGGCAAGCCACTTAACTCCATTTGCCTTGCAAAAACCTAAAAACAAAAACAAAAACAAAAGAATAGAATACTTCAAAATGTCCTTAAATAATAGATGCCTTTATGTTTGAACTTAAAGAGCAGGGAGGTACTGCATGCAAGTCATTTGTAGATTCCATGGAAACAAGGTTAGGGAAGGATCAAATTCATGCCAAGTTAAGAATAGCTAAAGGAATGGTCTAATCTGAGGGTCTAAACACTGAGAAAGGAAATGCTTCAATAGGTAGCTTCAGTGATCCTCAGGACTGTCATGTGGGAAATATCATGGATCAATAGGTGGCCCAGTGGATAGTGTTCTGGACCTGAAGTGAAAAAGATAGCTCCCTAAGTTCAAATCCTGCCTCAGACATTTACTAACTGGGTGACCCTGGTCAAATCACTAACCTTGTTTGCTTCAGTTTCCTCATCTGTAAAATGAACAAGTGAAGGAAATGGCAAACTTCTTTAGTATCTTTGCCAAGAAGACCTAAAAGGAGTCACAAAGCCAAACATGACTGAAATGATTGAACAATAACAACATATGAAAAAAAAGATTAAACATGTTCAGTATGTAGGCATGAACAGTATGCAGATGTATAATTGTGGAAAATTTAGGGTCGATATAAGAAGGAACTGTTTTATAATTGGAGCTCTAAGATTATAATAAGCTGCTTAGAAAGGTGGGAGTCCCTTTACTTGATGACTATAAACAAGGGCTGGCTAGACATGTCAAAAATGTTTTGACTCTCAACCTTTTACGAATTTGGGTTAGACTAAATGATCTCTGATGTCCCTTATGACACTAGTTATAAGTAACTGTATAAGAGGTCAATCTGTCTTATTCCTTGCTCCTTAGACCTACTTGCAGACTTTTCTTCAATTAATATCACTAAGCAAATTCTCGTTCTTTGAAGTTCATTCTTTCTGAATTGAATATCCAATTCAGACCTTGATAGCTCTTTTCAAACAACACCCAAAACATTCTCCTTACTTTCTTACTAAGTTCAGTGCCTATGTTTCATTTTCCATGTCTACTTCAACTCTTGGTTTCATACTAAGTGACTTCAAACCACAGGTTCATGGCCCTTCAAATACCCTAATTAATTCCTCAATCCACTCAACTCTTATGACCTATTCTATTCCACCTCCATGACACCAGCAATGATTTTATATATATATATATATATATATATATATATATATCCCAACATGTTTCAGTTCACATCATTATGAATTATTCCTCCTAAATTCATTCTCTGAACTCACTATGACTTCCAATCTCTCCTCCACTCAGTGCTTCTCAGTCCATCACCTATGTTCTAGATATAATCTCTTTTCTTTTCCTATCTCAGCACCTAATGTAATTTTATACTACTTTTCTTAAATCTCTTGTCCCCCTTTTCAATAAATATTCATATCTTGCCAAAATCTGATCCTGGATTGTTCCTAACTTCTCTCGTCTGTCATATATGTGCCATTGTTCAACTGATTGAAGGAAATCATGCAACTATCCTAAGAATACAAAAATCTAATCATTTATGGCCAGGGTCTCCACTATAAATCATTCCTTTTTGTCTTCCCTAGTTGATTCCATATCAGACTCATTATTACAACTTTTCCAAATTGCTCATATTTCAAATTTTCCATATCATCTCTTCCATGACTCTCAATCATGATTTTTTCCAAGTAAATAAAAGCTATTCAGGATAAACTTCTCATCTTTGTTTCAAATCACAATCACTTCTCCTCATTCTTTAATATCTTTTCCTTTGCCTTGATTCCCAGGGAAGAAGTTAGCCTTTGTTTTTTGGCATGCTCTAAAACTTTATCTCTATCTCTATCTCTATCTCTATCTCTATCTCTATCTCTATCTCTATCTCTATATCTATCTATATATATATATATATTCATGAACATTCAACCCTTGTTTTTAGCCAGATTGGTACTCCTATCTAAAAATTTTTCATCTCTCTCCATCTAGTCACTTCCTGCTTAGAACACCCCAAACTCCCTCATCCTTAAGAAAAAATCTTAACTAAATTCTAATATCATCATTAATCATCATGATATATCTCTCTATTTCTCAGTCAAATTTCTCAAAAAATACACTCATTGATCAATTGTTTTTCTCCCACCTTCTTCTAAGATCTCTGCTTTATGACTTCCAATCTCATGAGTCAACTTCAACTGCTCTTTTCAAACTTGTCAATGTGCATTAATTGCCTTTCCTTAGTTCTCATCTTTCTTGACTTTTCAGCTGCATTTGACACTGTTCAACATCCTCATTTCCTAAATAATCTCTTTCCTGGGTTTTCATTGCAATGCTTTCTCTTGACTCCTTTCTATGAACAACCCTTCTCAGGTTCTTTTGATGTATTATTATCTAAGTCATATCCACAAACTGAAAGTGAACTTCCAAACTTTGTCATGGTTCTCTTCTTTTTTCATTCTTTATCATCTCACTGTGACTTCATCAGCTGACATGTTCAATTATTATTTCTATTCAACTGATTTTCATATCTATACACCCAGTCATAGTTTATCTTCTGAAATCAAAACCTACATTACCATTTCATGCTGGATATTCTGTAGATATATCAAGTAACATTGTCAGAATGGAACTAATTTTCTTTCCCCTCAAATCAAAAGTTTCCTAAACTTTTCTATTACTTCTGAGAGTACCAATATATTCCAAGTAAACATTGGCTCAAAATCTCTGTATTGTTATCCCACTTATACTTGACTCCAGAGATTCCAACTATTGTCACACTTAGTCATTTTACCACCCCAATATTTTTAGCGTGCATACCATTTTCTCTATATTGAGCCCTATTTCAGACACTTGTTACCTATTCCTTAAACTATTGCAAAACATTTTAAATGAGCTTCTCTACTTCTGATCTATGCAACTGAAAAAATGATTTTTTCTAAAGCATAGACCTGACCATGATATTCCCTCCTTCCTGCTACTTAATAAAATCATTGGTTCTCTAATACCTATGGGAACAAAAATAAATTTCTCTGTTCAGTCATTAATTCTCTTCATAACTTGTCTTCATCTTACTATTCCATATCTCTTACACATTACTCTCCTTAATGCCTGTGATTCTATTAGCAGGGAATATCTCTGAAAGTTAACTGACTGATCCTGATATTAAAAATTTATTCACATAGTAAGGCCCAATTTAGCCTCTAAGGAAACAATGACATATTCAGTTATAACTTCAATGGAAATTTAGTTTGGTTGTCATGAATGTTAACTAAGACCAAAATGGGCTTACTTTGTCCTTTTTGGGATTTCAAAATAACCGTATAACATCCCTATATTTTTTTTGCCTAGTTAGTGAAAAATTTGCATATAAATCACCATTTAAAAAACAGAAGCCATAGACAAAAGCTATTGTCTTGATCAAGAAAAATAATAATTGTGTACCTGAAATGTGACAAAGTTGTATAGTTTCAAGTAGGAAGGGGCATTACTATTTCATTTTTGACAATTGCTTAGACTGAATATTAACAAAGAGAAAAACTTGGGGGAAGAAATTGAATTTTCCCCCAAAACATTAAAGTTCTCATTTTCTAGATCTAGGATCATACTATCATACCTGATTTTAGGAAAATATTTTATGTTTTTTGACTTGAAGTCAGAAAAGTCTAAGTTCAACTCTTGACTCTGTAATTTTTTAACTTTATGACCTTTTGAAAGCCAAGATTTCATATTAAATGTCCTTCCTTATCTGCAAAATGAGAGTTTACCTTACTGTAAACTTCTTCTTCTCTTTGCTTCATATCACAATCACGTCACATCATTGTCTAATATCTCTTCCTTTGTTTTAATTTCCAGGGAGAAGTTACCTTTTGGTTTTTTGGTCAAGGTTTATGCTTCTACATGTACTTTTTTTGTGTGTTTGTTTTTTGCTAGGCAATGGGGTTAAGTAACTTGCCCAAGGTCACACAGCTAGGCAATTATTAAGTATCTGAGGCCAGATTTCCACTCAGGTCCTCCTGGCTGGTGCTCTATCCATTGTGCCACCTAGCCACCACCTAGTCACCACCTAGCTGCCACTTAGCCACCTGCCCCCCCCACATGTACTCTTGAGCACATCTTTCCCATATTTTTTGACCAGACTGGTTCTTCTATCATCACCTTCTCCATCTAGTCACTTCCTAGTGCTTGGAAATATACCCATAGAGCATCTATTTTATAGGATTGTTGTACAAATTAGGTAATTAAACAAAATGTCCTCCAAATCTAAAAGCATTATATAAAGTTTAATAAAATAATAATAATAATAACAAGGGCATGTTATTATAGAAAAAATAGTGTCTCTGGAATTAAAGGACATGAGTTCTAATCTCACCTATGATTCTAATTACCTGTGTGATTTTTTACAAGTCACTTAGCATTATCAGACCTCTTTCCTCAGCTACAAAATGAGGAAATTGGACCAGATGACCTTTAAAGTCCCTTCCACCTCCAAATCTGTGTATTACATATAGAACACACTGCAGATGTGAGACAGTACATGGAAGGATATAGAACTCCTGATTGCCTTGGCAAATATTGCGCATGATGCTACATGCTCGAATAAGTAGAGATACACATTAAAGTTAATGAAGACAATGACAGAGGTGGTTGAATGAAGCAAGCATAGACTTTTAAATTGCTACTGGAAATCTCCAAGTTGCAGACATTTAGAAGAAGTTACTATCCTACTCTCACTCAACTATATACAAACATGCACACACACACAAACACACACACACACACACACACACACACAAACACTCACTCACTCATTATGTCACTTAAGTTCTAGTGCTTGTAACCATAGAGTTTGCTGAAAGCAAATTCCCCTTAGTAAAGGCAATTTCTCCCTTCCTGGTTGAGATAAAGTGTTTTATATTTCTCCTAGCCAAATAATATATTATTATACAATATTATACAATTATACAATATTATTATATGATCTTTGGTGTATTTTAATCTGTATTATAATCATGAGTACACCAGCTTTGTTTTTTTAATTTATTTTCATCTGACAATTTTCCTTTTTTTTCTACTATCTTCAACATATCAGAGGAATGATTATGAAAGAGGGTTAGTGAAAAATACTGTCTCATAAGCACTATTTCCTATTATATATGGGAGGAGAATCAGCATGATCCTGATATGTGTGCCCAGTTGATTTTAAAACAGAGAATTACACGTAGTACAAATTAGTACAAATTAATTGAGGCTTCAGATATGGAATAATAGGACAATTGGTTGATAACGATGATGATGATTATGATGATGATGATGTGTGTGTGTGTGTGTGTCTGAGAGAGAGAGAGAGAGAGAGAGAGAGAGAGAGAGAGAGAGAGAGAGAGAGAGAGAGAGAGAAACAGAAAGACAGACAGGCATACAGAGAAGTAGGAAGAGGAGAGGAAAACAAGAGGAAAGGGAGAAGAAGTGAGAGTTTAGAAATAGACAAGTTTAATAGGTTATTTGATGAATATGAGGATGCCAACATAAATCTACAGAGGTTAGACATCTTAACACTTGACACAAATACTATTTCCCCTTATATTCTCAAGTCTGAATATATGTCACATGATTTGAATATTTTCTTATAAATTAAACTTCAAAGAACACTAAAAACTCTGATGTTAAAATGTTCAATACATTTTTAAGTATGAAAAAGAAGACCTTGGTTTACTTTCACATTGTTTCATTTATAATAAAATACTAATTCTTTACAAAAATAAAGTTATTCTGAGATTCTATGAGAACTGTGTTAAATGGGGCACCCTAATTTTTTAAAAAAGATTGAATAACATTTTCAAGTGGTGTTTCTATTATGGTAGCTTGATTAGGAAATGAGGGGAAAATGCCATGGCACAATTACTCTTCCAAAATAAGTCAGTCATTCTCATAGTATTTTATATTTTAACTTAAAATATATGATGAGTCAAAAATTGAATTTTCCTTTCAACTACTACCTAAGTGCCCCTCATGTTGCATAAAAAGGACTTTCTTGTCCTTGACTTAATTCTTAAGAAATTCTGACCAGAATGTCATTATTTATTTGTCATGAATAGAGGACATTTGTTATATCAAAAAAAAGAAAATCAAAGCACCAAGTCAAATTAAAAAAAAAAATTCCACCTGGCAACTTTCTTATCATGGGTAACACAAGGCAACTACCACATTAATCTTCTTTCTGAGTCACTTTTATAAGGTCAACTAAAATCACATATTCACACGGTAGTTTCATTTTGCATGCATACCTTGAATCTTTTTTCCCTGCCTAAAGATATGTCCTTAGTTTTTTATCCAATGCTATCATAATCTGAAGATGGCTATTCTGTCTGAGATGATGGGAAATGAATTTCTTTTTGTGTGCAGCTAAAAAAACAAGCATGATTGCTAATGTTCTCTATCTCTTCAGATTTATCATGCATAAATTTACCTGTTTACACATAAAATACCCCCAGGAGAATGTAAATTGCTTTATGTAAGAGGTTGTTTCTAGTTTAATCTTTGTATCCTAGCACAAAATATAAAGGCACTAGACTTTCAATAGGAAGGGACTTAAATTCTTTCCTTCTTTCCTTCCTTTTTCCCTCCTTGCTTCCTTCCTTCCTTTCTTTCTTTTGTTCTCTTTCTTTCTTTCTTTTGTTCTTCTTTCTTTCTTTCTTTCTTTCTTTTTCTTCCTTCCTTCTTTTTTTTCTTTCTTCCTTTCCTCCTTCCCTACTTCTACTTTCTCTCCTCCCTCCTTCCATTCTTTCCCCTTACTTCATTTATTTTATTGGGGGAAATGATTTGAACACAAACTCTCATTTTGATCTCTTTAATTCAATATTAATATAATGCTACTACGAATTTTTTTCTGAAGAAAGGGGAGAAAATGAACTACATTGATGGTTAAATTTTCTAAATGAACATCAGAGAAACAATAGTAACTTCAGTTTTATTAATAAATAAAAATGAATGAGTTAATGAGGATCATCTGATCAAATGAAATACTATTTAGAAAACTTTTAGCAAAGAACCTGGAACATATCAGGTACTATATAAATAAAAATCACTTTCCTTCCCTTTCTCTTCATCTCTATCAGAGAGCTATTTGCCAAACTCTGATTTTCCAATACACTTGCCTCAGTAGGGTGAAATTTTAATGAACTTTAAACCCTTAATGTAATGTAAATGAATAAAAGAAAATTAGACAAATATAATTTCACTTCCATATGCTGATTATTGGAGATATTTACCCCTTATTTTACTGTTAGATTCAACCTTTGTTGTATATAAAATCCTCTGGGATTTAGAGTAGAAAAGAAAGATAAAATGCCATTGCAGATAGAGGTATAAATCCCAACTTTTTTTCCTTAACTCAATAAAAAGAGATACTTTATCTTATACTCTAGAATTTCAGCCCCAATTTGAACCCCAAGTCAAACAGGATAGAGAACTTCATAGCCCTCTCATCTGCTTTCTTCTTTTTTCACAAAAATAAAATGCATGATAAGGCAAGCACTATAGCATGGCCTATGCGATGATAGACTGAAATGACATGCTACCTTTATGCTTAATCCAAATCCTCCTACAGTTTGTCTTCTAATGGTCACCGTTCTTTCCTGAAAGAGAGGGTTTTTTTTAAAGTGGTTAGTAGATTCTAATACTGTAACATTCACATTTCTAATCTCTCTTGGTAATTTGATCATAATAACATCATATTTTAGATTCTTGCAAATGAAAAGTTAAATTTTTTAAAGTTAGAATAAAACTATTAATCTAAATCTCAAGTAACTGAAAATGATGAAATTGTTATTTTACTTCAAAGTGAAGTAAAAATTAACTTTTTAAAAAACAATTTATGTTCATGCTTTTAAATCTAAAGCTTCTCAAGACTTCTCATTATATCACATTATTATACTTTTTTGATTAACAGGTGTTAAGAGGCTAATTTTTTTGCATACAATCAGTTCCTGGTTATCTACAATATAGACTGATTATCAACCAAAGTTACCCTAACTGCAACTATCTGATCAAGTTTCAACTTTGGATGGTAAAGATGAGCCAGTAAGAAGTCAAATTCAGGGATAGAAAATGTTAATATACATACATTTTAGGTGCAACTCCAGCATTTTAAACAGTAAGGAACTGAAACCAAATGATGTTAAGTGTCTTGCTTAAGATCAATTACATATAGTATTGATAGAATAATTTCTTATTAAAAATAGTCATGAATCTCTAATTCTATTTTAAACCTAAATAAATATGATTTTTGAATCTATGATATAAAAATGTATAAGCATTTTTATCCTTCCAAAAACAAACATTAATTATAACCTTTAATTTATATCATCTCAGACAATATGTTGTCCCAAATACATATGAACATGTCATAATTAAATTGATTAAAAAATTCTAATGATAAGCTACCAGGAGTTTTTTTAAGCTTTTGACATTCTGAATTATTGAGTTACAATAGCTATAAAGAGGAAAAGAGGAATTGAAATATCCTTCCATATCAGGAAAACTTGAAGCCTCTTCATCTATTCATCATTCTTGATCTTCCAAATTAATCTTCTTTTTTTGTTAAATATATTAAGTTCGCTCTAGGCATTGAGTAGTCTTAAGCTTTTTCTTCTATTTCAGCAGGGATTCCCCCCACCCCTCCTTGTAGAACTGGTTCTATAAGCACTTTCAGAATAGATAATATTCATAGCAAAGTATTAAGAAAAAAACAAAAGAGACTTTTGTTTTCTGTAGCTCAGAAACACAGGTTACTTACTTATTCATTGTATTTTTGGTAAATTCACAAGTTTTCCTAAGCATAAGCTAAGTCACTCATTTTCAATCAGATAAAAAAAAAACCTTAAGGACAAAGTTATCATATTTGAAAGTAAACTTCTTAAACCTTACATAATCAAAAAAAGACAATTATGCCAATTTTTATGAAGAACTTCCTTTCTCTTTGGATAAGATATAAAATATAAAAAGAATAGAATTTTATCATAAATAATTTATATAAAATATTCAGCATTAAGTATATTTGATCTTTTTGAAACTGTCAAACTAAACACAATCTTAAAAATAATTTCTTTATTTCCACATTCATTGTTTTATCAGAACTTGCTTAATTAATCCATCTTAAAACATTGTGTGATAATCAACTGTGGTGGACTTGCTCTTCTCAGCATTCAACAATCCAATAAAAGGACTTGTGATGGAAAATACCATCCACATCCAGAGAAGGAACTATGGAGTCTAAATGTAGACCAAAGCATACTATTTTCAATTTTGGAAAATTTGTTTTATATTTTTTTCCCTCTCATGTCTTCTATTCCTTTTTGTTCTGATTCTTCTTTCACAACATTATTAATATGGATATATGCTTAATATATTTGTATAACCTATATTAGATTACTCAGGAGAGAGAAAAATGTGAAATTCAAAACATTACAAAAAATGATTGATGAAAAATACCTTTGCATGCATGTAGTTGGAAAAATAAATAAATGTATCTTAAACCCATTTTGTAAATACAGGGGGAGTAGAGTTGTAAAAAATTTAATACAAAGAAAAAGTAAGAAATAAGATGAATTTTCTCTTTAAATTATAAATAATTACCACACTACAATATAGATCTTTAAAAAACTATGAATTTCAACTCAACTTCTATGTGAATATGGTTGCATGTATCTAGATATACCCGAAATAAAAAATAATTAAATTAGCATATATATATAGTCCATTTTTAAAGTAATTAAATATTTATGATAAAAGGCCTTTTCATTTAATAAGTTAGTCATGAATTCAAGACAGACAAGGCATAGAAAATATTTAAAGAAATTATCTTTGATTTATACTGATCATGTATGCATGAAAAATTATACACCAAAGCAGTATAATCCATATTCAACATATGTAGTAAAAGAAAGGGAGATAGATAAGTTATAAGGTGAAGGTGTAGAATAAGCAATAGACTACTAATGCATTGCTCTGGTTCCCATGTTATTTGTTCAGAGCATCTGCTTTTTCTTTATCTAGCATTTATTGTGTTCCTACAATATGCCCAGTGGTAAGAATGCAAAAGAAAGCAAAAAAACAATCCCTGCTCTCAAATAACTTATTTTTCAATGAAGAGCATAATATACAATTAACTAGGCACATTTGAGACATATATATATATAGAGAATATAAAAGAGAAGAACCTAGCAACTAAAATGGTTACGAAAAGGTGTCTTGATGGTTTTATCTTGAAAGAAGTCAGGGAACCTAAAAGTTAAGATGGAAAAAGGAAAAGAATACCAAGAATGTGAGATATCTAGAGCAAAGAAACAGAGACAGAGTATCATGATCAAGAAATCCTAAGTAGGATAGAGAAGCTAGAAGTTAGAGTACATAGAGGGGAGGAAAAAAATAAGAAGACAAGAAAGACAGAAGGTGGGTTATGAAGAGATTTTGATGTTAAAGCAGTAACTTTATATTTGTTTTCTTAGTCTGTATTTCATTATATTTATTTCTTCAGGAAATAGGAAACCACTAGAGGTCTCTGAACAGAGGAGTGACTAATCTATTCTTTAGACAAAATCATTGTGACAGCTGCTTGGATATTGACTTGAAGCAGAATGACACATGAAATAGGGCAACTCTTTAGATCATTGTAACAGCTCAGACAGGGGACAATGAAGGTTAGAACTGTGAGAGGAGAGAAATGAAAATATACTAGAGATGTTTTAGAGATAAAAAGTAAAAGAATTAAATGTACAAAAATATTTATAGCAGTTCTTTTTGTAATGACAAAGAATTGGAAGTTGGAGGGATACTCTGGGAAATAGCTGAGGAAGTTACAGTTTATGAAAGCTATGGAGTACTATTGTTCTTTAAGAAATCATGACTTTTGAAAAACCTTGAAAGATTTGCATGAACTGATATAGAATGAAGTGAGGAGCACCAGAAAAACATTATACATGCTAAAATAGCAACATTGTGAGAATATCAACTATAACGGATACTCTTCAGTTTCTCTTCAGCAGATCAGTGATCAAGGACAATTCTGAGAGACTGCTAATGATGAATGACATCCACATCCAGAGGGGAAAAAAGCTATTGAATCTGATTATAAAGCAAAGCATATTATGTTCACTTTTTAATTTTTTTGCACATGATTGTACATATACAACCTATTTAAGACTGCTTGCTGCCATGGGGAAGGGGGGAGAGATGAGAGGGTGGTAGAAAAAAAAGTTTGCAAAAAGATGAATGTAGAAAACTACCTTTGCATGTAATTGGGTAAAAATAAATAATTTTTTTTAAAAAGAAGAAAATAAAGACAAAGAAGCAAAAATCTTGAGAAGGAAAAAGGGTGAATGAAACTGAATGGTTGAGGATAACATCAAAGATTAGGACAACAACTGGGTGACTGGGATGATGGTGGTGATAACGGCAATAAAAAGGAAGTTTAAAAGGGGGGAAAGTGTGGAGGGAAAGAATTCTTTTAGAATTATATTCATTCTAATAAAATAAATTCCATTCAGGGAAATCTGAGGTAGCCAATTGGTACTTGAAGTATGTAGGGAAAGAAATCAGAGCTTAATATTCAGAACTAGTTTTTTGAATAGACATAATAGTTGAAGTCATTGTAGTTGATGATACTGTCAAATGAGGCAATATTGAAGGAAAAAACACTCAGAAGAAAGCAATGGGGGGCTATTCAAAGATAACAAACATGATATTCATGAGTAATCAGCATAGCAAATCAAGGGGTGGTCACAAATCCTCCAGAGAACCTGCCCATTGGTGGTTTCTATTAGTTGATGAGATCAGAGACCAGATTGCAAAGACTTTAGAACCTAGTAAGAGGACAAGAAGCAGAACACTAATTATTGTTAACTCTCTTAAGAAATTAAACCATGGACAGGCAGAGTCAAAATGGTGGAGTAAAGGCAGGGTTTCCCGTGAATTCTTCCCCAAACCACTGCAAATATATCTAAATAACAACTCTAACCAAATTCTAGTGGGACAGAACCCACAAAAAGACTGAGTGAAGCAATTTTTTTCAGCACAAGAGACCTTAGAATATTTGCAGAAAGGGTCTATTACCCTCAGGTTAGAAAGGACCTGCAGCATAGTCCAGGCCTTGCTGGAGCAAACTGGATCTAGCTATCCAGGAGCAGCCCACAGGCTGCCTGGGTCCCTGGGGGGTGCCTGGATCCTTGGCAGAAAGGGGCAGGTTCCAGACCTTTCAGTCCAGGGATTGTCAAGGACAACTTGGTAGTTCAGCAGGAAAACTCTGCTACACCAGGGTGAGAACACCAGAGCACAAGCCAGGAGAGCAGTCATTTCCTCTCATAAGATCTTGGATGAATTGAGAATTTTCAGGTCCCTGGGGGTGAGACAGGGGGTGTCCCTAAAAACAGCAGCAAAATCTCTCAAAAGCTTATAACAATGCATCCTATACCTTGGAAACAGATTCTATCTTAAAGAGTTAAAACCAAGTGATATGCTTGGAGAAATAAGAAAACAACACAAGAAAAAAATCTGACCACAGACAAATATTTTGACTCTTTGGAAGATCAAATATATACTTAGAACATAATAAAGTTAAAATTTCTAAATTCAAAATGTCCAAGAAAAATATGAATTGGCCTCAAGCTATGGAAGAACTCAAAAAAATGATTTTGAAAATCAAGTAAGGAAGGTGGAAGAAAAACTGGGAAGAGAAATGATAATGATGTGGGAAAATCCTGAAAAGCAAGTCAACAGCTTGGTGAAGGAAAAACAAACAAACAGTTTGAGTCTAATGGAAAAAGCAGTCCAAAAGACCAATGAGGAGAATAATGCTTTAAAAAAGCCAAAATGGACAGATGGAAAAGGAGATACAAAAACTCTCTGAAGAAAATAATTCCGTCAAATGTAGAATGGAGCTTAGGGAAGTGGATGACTTTGTAATAAATTAAGAAACAATAAAATAAACAATAAAATAAAACCAAAAGAATTATAAAAAAACTGAAGAAAATGTTAACTACTTCATTGGAAAAAAAACTGACCTGGAAACCAGATCAAGGAGAGATATTTTAAAAATTATTGGACTACTTAAAAGAATGTGTACTTCATTTTACAAGAAATTCTCCAGGAACACTGTCCTGATATACTAGAAGCAGAGGGTAAAATAGAAATTGAAAGAACCCACCAATCACCCCCTGAAGGAGATCCCAAAATGAAAACAGCCAGGAATATTATAGCCAAATCTCAGAACTCCCAAGTAAAGGAGAAAATGTTACAGAATGAAACAATTCAAGGATAATGGAGTTACAGTCAGGATAAAGCAAGATTTAGTATTTCTATATTTAGAGTTTATAGGGGAAGTCAAAAGAACTTGGATTCCGCCAAGAATCAACTACCCAGCAAACATTCTTTCAAGGGAAAAGACAGACATTCAGTGAAATAGGGGACTTTCAAACATTCAGGATGAAATGACCAGAGCTGAACAGAAAATGTGATCTTCAGATACAGGATTCAAGTGAAGCATAGAGAGATGGATGTGAAGGGCAAATCTTGAGGGATTTAATGATGTTGAACTCCTTGTATTCCTGCATGGGATGATGATATTGATAACTTATTTTGGTCTTCTATTAGGGCATTTAGGAAGAGCGTATGTAGACAAGGCACAGGAGGGAGTTGAATTGAAGTATAACATAATAAAAAGATGGAGTTAATGGGGTGGGGAGAAAGGGAAATGGCAAATAGAATGGGGTAAATTATTTTACATAAAAGAAGAAATAAAAAGCTTTTGTAGTGGAGTAGAAGGGGGAAGGTGAGGGGAAGTGTGTGAGCCTTTACTCTCATTGCAAGTGGCTCAGAGAGAAATTAACATACATACTCAATTTGGTAAAGAAATATATATTACCCAAGAGGAAAACAGGAAAGGAAAGGGATAGAAGAAAGGGGACAGGAGGAGGGGAGTGGAGGTGGAGGTGATAGAAGAAAGGGAGGATTGTGGGAGAAGATCATCAGATGCAAGACACTTTTGAGAAAGGACAAGATGAAAGGAGAAAGAGAATAGAAGAAATGGGGCTGGGGAATAGGATGGAGGGAAATTGAGCTAACAATAACAACTGTGTGAAAAACTATTGAAGCAATTTTTCTGATGAACTTATGATAATGCTACCCATCCAAAAGACAGAGCTGATGTAGTCTGAATATGGACTGAAGCATACTTTTTTTCCCTCACTTTATTTTTCTTGAGGTTTCTCTTTCTTTGTGGGGAGAGGGTTATGTTTACTTTTACAACATTACTGTTGAAGTAATGCTTTTCATGGTTACACATTTCTAGCCTATTTGTAAATTGCTTTCTCAGTGGGGGGAGTGGGATGGGAGGAAAGTGGAGAATATGGAACTCAAAGATGTGGAAATAAATGATGAAACTTGCTTTTGCATATAGCTGGGAGAAAATTTAAATAAAATTTATAAAATGAAATTTACCCATAAAAGAGAATAAAAATATAGGAGAATAGTTGGAATGGTAGGATAGAGTTAGCTTTTTAAATTTTATTTCCTTAAAGACAGGAAAGCATTCTTGGAATTTAGGTGGAAGGAAAAGTGCCCATAAATAGAGAATACTGAAAATAGAGTAGAGATGATAGGGAATGAGGGGAATTTGAGGTGTTTATAGAGGGGTAAGTTTTGGCAAGGAAATAAGCCACCAAAACTGAGACAGTAGTGAAGAGATTGTGGAATTAGACATCTGAGCAATATTAGATATGAATTTGGAAAAAGGGGAGGTGTTGATGTTTGGCCTTCATTCTTGAAGAAGACTGTGACATCAGGGAGGTGATGTCATGACAAGTGCATGAATTGAATTTGAGTGATGGGTGCTATGCTAAGTTACCAGTCTCACTTTTTCCTCCAGAACCATCAAGGTCCAGTGGCCAGAAATGAATCAGGATGACTAGCAATGACCCTAAAAGAGAGGCAATCAAGGTTAAGTGACTTAATAAGATACTTAATAAGTATCAAGTGTGTGAGACTCAATTTGAATTCTGATCCTCCTGACTCGAAGGCCAGTGCTCTATCTACCTGGAGGTTTGAAGAGAGTTAAGGGTCTCAGACAGGAGAATGGGCTAGTGAGTTAATCAGCAAAGAATATAATTTTAGACTCGTTGAATAGTGTAGGATTACTTTTGATCACAATGAGAGAAACAGGGAAGAGATAAGAATGCAACCAAGTGCAAAGATTCTGGGAGTGCTAAGGAAGAACTAGTAGAGGAAATGGAGATGAATTAGCCAATTAGGCTAGTTGTTCCTTTGCTTTCAGGGAAACATTTTTTTTTTCCTTTGCTGCTGGGTTTATTCATTGGTAGGTTGGGTCAAGTGCTGGTTCAGTGATGACTCCTTCCTAGACTCAGTCACTGCAGTCAATACCAGTTTGTCATCTGGGTCCTGAACTTCTGAAGGTTCTTCTAATCGTTCAAAAGTCAGAAGGTAATAATCTGGTTCATTCTATCTCTATATACACATTCATCCAATTTCAGGTAAAAAGAAACAGAAAGAATAAAAGAAACAGACACCATTCTTTTACAGTTAAATGGCAGGTTGGATAGGAGATAAAGTACTATCTCTCTTCTACCTGAAGGTACTCAATATTTCTTACTATAGTTAAAGCAGGAAAAAATGCAAAAAGGACTAAGGAAGGACCATATTGAATCTTCTGAATGAAAAGAAAGTTCTAGTTCTATCATGAATCCTTTAAATTCTGAAACAAACTTCTTGTCTCCTTGTAACTCCATAGTTACTCATTGTCCTATATATATATATATATATATATATATATATATACATACATACAGAGAGACATACATATACATCCTTCATTAATCACTTTTATATAAGGACTTTTAAATGCTGATGTTTATTACTTTAAAGTGATTTAATAAAGAAACTAGCACACAGTATATATTCATTCTTTAAATCAACAAATATTTATTGAACACTTAGATGTTACAATACACTTAGATATTACAATAAAAGTCTTAATATTATGGGAGAATATTTAAAAAGGGAGGGAGTAAGACATGGCTCTGGAATTGACAGAGTTTATATCCAATAAAACCATGTACTTGTGATTCTATTCAATGAATGTTGTTAGCAGTTCCATTTTTCCTTTAGTTACAAACTATGATTTCATTGGAACAGATGAATAATGGGTAAAGAAACTCTAGCAATAAAAATATGAAACTTAAAATCTTTGAAATCTGCCTAGAGTATTGAGTTTGAAGGGTTGAAGGATGTGCCCAGTGCCACAAAGCCAGTAAGTACATGCCAATCTGTGAGATTTGATGCCATGTTTTCTTGACACAAATTTATCTCTCTACCCATTATACAGCAATCCTTCAACAATACCTAAAATTTATAGAAAGGAGAGCCCTAAGCAGGAGAGAGAAACTAACTTAGTACTTGATGAGCTGAATAGAAATTTTTATTCTCTTGAAACTAGAAGCAAGTCTTCTCTCAGAATAATTTCTCATACACTAATACACTTAAACTGGATTGAACAATTTTCTTAACTCCTGCTATGTGGAGAATAAATAAATGATTGCTTAAAATAAAAACAAGCCCAGTGATGCAGTCAATTCAGACAGAGAACATCAATGATGTCAAGATGAAGTTTTCAATCTGTCAGAGAAAAATGCATCTTAATTATCCAATGTCATCACCTAAATTACCTAGAACATCTTGCATAGCAATAATTAGCATTGAACACATCTTGGTCAGTTAGTTTTGTTCTACAGCTGATTTTGTGCTGGCACATTGATTTTCTTGGAAGGCAGCCTGCAAGCAACCCAATGTTATCAAAGATCTTTCATTAATGCATTTTCTCATTTCCTACAATTCTGGCTCCAAAATCTCAGGGCAGAGAACATTTAGAATATATTTCAAATACAATACAAAAAGAGTTGATGCAGATTGTCTCATAGAGAATGTAGAGTCAGCAAAACTCTTGAGAGGCTCAGAAACATCACTTGTATATCTCTAATACCTTCATACTCTCCTATCCTCACTCCATTCTACTTTCCAAGGAGAAAGGGAAAGATGAACTTTCCAACATTTTCTGTTACCCAACTCATCAATCATTTTATGACTGGGAGCAGGATTTAAATTTTGTTTATTTAATACATGCAGGATGTTATAAGGACTGTTGCTTGGCAACAAAATAGAATTTTGGTAAACCAAAGTCTAGTACATACCTATACTTATATTTCATTATAAAAAGTCATCACAAAAAGCTAAAGGTACAAAGTACACATATACACACATACATAAATATATATGTATATATATTTAAATGAATGAGAAAATTTACTTTAATCTTTCTAAATTTCTTAGAACAAGATTCTTTGAATTCATTATGACTTTATGATATAATATTCCTTTGAATTGCAGCATCCCAGAATGGTAGAAACAATAATGAAGACCTGGATCACATATTAGCTTACTCATCCCTAAAATAGCAATAGTAATATAAGTCAACTTCCTCATAAGACTGTTGTGAAGAATAAATGAAATAATCTATGTGGAAACACTTTGTAAACTGTAAAATGCCAATATGAATTGTCATATCTGTGTTCTTATTCATCATAATTAAAATACTTATTATCCTTTATCACACTTATGATTGCTTGACTATATAAATATACACTGCAGACCAACCTTTAGGAGGTTATGACCTTTATTAGACAACACTGGTGCCCAGTAGACATCACAGGTGTAAAATATGAAAAATACAATCTGTTCATCTATATATTATCTATATTTCACATGTCATTTTCCCTAGATGTAATAAAAAGGTCATAAACTCATAATTTTAAATATACCTCTAGTCTCCTTAACACTAATGCTATAACAGGAACATTTCAATCTTAAGTAATAATCATAAAAGATCCTTTGCATTCACAATACATTCCTGATGAGGCACCTAATTTTGACAAAAATAAATTATTAATGTGGTTTTTTCTGTCTCTAATGCTGTATAAACATAATAGGAAGTGACAGAAATGAGCAATTAACCAAGTTATTATTTCATTGAAAAAATTTGAATGACTTACATTTTTCAGACAATGGGATAGCCAGTGTGAACAAACTGTTTACTTAGAAACTGTGTGACCGTGGGGGCAAACCATTTCAACTATTGGACTCAGTGTTATCATCTATAATAGGAAGTAGATATCCTCTTATATTTGCAGCTTCAATACTCTGAGCCTTGGTCTCATGCACACTAACCTCCTTGTATAAAGGGGTAATGTTCTAAAGAATACATCCAAATGTATAGCCACATTCAAAATAAATTGCTCCTAATAACTAATGATTAGAGAAATGCACATTAAAGCATTTTTAAGATTTTCCTCATACTTACTACTGACAAGTAACAAAAAAATGAAAATGATACATATTAGAGACAGTTAACCTTCCCCTCTCCACCTGCTGAAACTGAGGCCCTTTATTGTTTGTCAATTGTGGCTCTAATTACAAACTACCTTACAAACTACAAACCTGCTGCAAACTGTGATTGAAATTTACCTTTAAAATATTGTTCCAAGTATTGTTAGCAAATTTTGATAATACTATTCATATATTTCTTATAAATTTATATTATTTTTAGCTAAAGAAACCATAAACTCAAGTGATTTTTTGGCCCTGAAAGGAATTGTGAGGGATTTATAAATAAACTTATCTATCCTGCTCATAAAAAGGCAATTCAGTTTTCAGATGTATTCCAGTCAAGGTTTATCTTGTTTGTACCAGCTGATATTCATTAGTGAAACAATACTGTGTGGGCAGAACAGGCTGGAAGCAAAGACAGACCCCAGAAGTTCAGGAGCAAATGAAGCATTCTGTACAAGCCTCATAGAGTCTATGCCAGTCCTGCTGAATTGCCAGGTTTTCTTAACTCTCACTAGGTTAATTGTTTAATGCTTTGAATCTGATTTTAACCTGTGTGCTCTTCTCCTGCTGTTATATTAGTTTGGTTCTTGTCAAAAGGCTAGGAATTAGACCTCTCAGGGTCCCTACCCTCTCACCAACCCATAGCCCAAAGCAGCTGACTGGATTTGCCAGGTACCTATATCCTCTCTCATATAAAAATTGTGCTCCACAAAGTTCCTGTGTTAGTGCCACTATTTGTCGAAGGTTCCTCCCATTCCCCTATAGCATGCTTTAAGCTACCGATAAATGAAGTCCTGAGTCACTGGTTCATAAAAAGGAACCAATCAACTACTAAAGACTCCCTGTCACTAATGGATACAAAGAATTATCACAAACTGAAGTTAATGACAAGGACTAGAACCTTCAGGGTGGCTGACTTCACTTTTGGAATCTGTGCATTGTCATTTCTGAGAACTGCCACAGAGGTGGTAGTTCTGGCTACTTCAACAAAGAGTTGATAAAGAGTGGAAAGAAAGGTGTTCTTACTTTGTAGGCTTAGGAATCTTGTCAATCAAAACAGGCATGGAATCATTTTTCTCTTCAATTCCTAAATTGATATTCTATCTAATTAAATAATAGTTCACATTTCTAAAACACTTTTCTTGCATCACACCCTCACAAAATTCCTGCTATAATGTATTATTGGAATAAAGCTTTAAAAAAATACCTAAATTTTAAAAGTTCATACAGAGGGGATTCTGATGGCCATATAGAACAAATTCTACTTGAAAAATATTCCATTTATACAGACCATCCCCAGAGTCTTAGTGAAGTTTTAATATTTAATAGTTAAAATTACACTAAGATTTTTAAGTTACACTATATCATTTGAACCTCATAAAATTCTGTTCTGTTAGTATCTTTAGTCCATAGATGAGGAAACTAATGCTGGGAAAAGTTAAAAGGACTTTTCCAGAATCACAAAGATAATTAATCTGAGATAAGATTCAAAAGAAAATTTGTTTTAATTTATGGAATAGAAGAAGCATTTCCATAATATAATACAATGAAAAATGAGAAAAAAATTCATTTTCTATAGGATTTGAACTCAAGTAGACCTGCCTTCAAGCAAACCATCATACTCTGTTATGACTAACCAACTTCCAATAAATGTCATAGGTGTGGATTATGTGTCAATAATTGTCCCAGAGGATGAAGGATAGAAATGTAAAAAAAAATAGCCTTGGGACCAGCTAGATGGTGCAGAGGATAGAGGCAGATTGCAGGACTACTCCTAGGAACCGATAAATTCAACCCTGAATCCCTACCTAAATATATATATATATATATATATATATATATATATATATATATATATATTACTTCTTTTTTTTTTTTTAGGCTTTTTTGTAAGGCAAACAGGGTTCAAGCGGCTTGCCCAAGGCCACACAGCTAGGTAATTATTAAGTGTCTGAGACTGGATTTGAACCCAGCTACTCCCGACTCCAGGGCCGGTGCTTTATCCACTATGCCACCTAGACGCCCATTACTTATTTCTTGTATCCATCATATGATAGTCTAGAAATAGCTGTACTGCCTTGTCTCATGCTATCATGAAGAAATAGTACATTTGTAGTACTTAGTAGTGCTTAAGTAGTACTTAAAAAATTAAAAGCAAATGCTACTTACCCTAAAATGTCTCCCTGTATTTTTTCCTGGCACATAACTGTGATGCAAATTCACAAGACTTTGTACCACAAAGCAGATAATCAGTGACTTAGATTGGGCTCCTAATATAACCCATTTCTAGAACTTCAGAGAAATTTTCCTTAATAATTTCTTATATTGTATTCAGATAGGTTGACAATTCTTGTATGGTATTTCTTTTTTCTTTTTTTCTTTCTTTTTTTTTTAGTTTTTGGAAGGCAATGGAGTTAGGTGACTTGCCCAAGGTCACACAGTTTGGTAATTATTATATGTCTGAGACCGGATTTGAACTCAGGTATTCCAGACTCCAGGGCCGGTGCTCTTGTGTGGTATTTCTTAGATTTGTTTCCCAGATCAACTGTTTTCCTAATGGATATTTCAGGTCCTCTACTATTTTTTTCTAATTTTCATTATTTCATGTGTCTTATAAAGTCATTAAATTCCATTTGCCCAGTTCTAGTTTTCAAGAAGTAACCTTCTTCCTTAATATTTTTAAAATTTTAAAATTTATTTATTTTCATCCAATTTTACATGCAAATTTTCAAGTTACAAAATTTCCCTCCTCCCTTCCTTCTGCCTCCCACCTCTTAGCAGGGATCTGTCAGGGTAGCATTTTACATATATATTTTGTTAAACATATTTACAAATTAGTTATTTTTGACATGAAGAATTAGGATTAAGGGAAAGAGATACATGAGATAATTTTTTAAAGTGTTCATCAGATTCTGAAAGGTGCTTTTTTGTTTTTGTTTTTCTTCCTCTGGTTAGGGATAATAGACTCCATAACCAGTCAAATACAGTTGTCCTAACTCTCTGGACTGTCAAGAGGAGCTGCTACCACAAAGGTTGTTTATATCATAATGTTGCTGATGTATACTGTCCTCTTGGTTCTACTCCCTTTGCTCAACAACATATCCTGTAAGTCATTCCATGCTTCTCTAGAGTCAGACTATATATGGTTTCTTATAAAACAACAATATTCCATAGTATCCATCTACTATAATCTGTTTAGCCATTCCCCAATTGATGGGCATCTCCTCAATTTTCAATTTTTTGCCACTATAAAAAGAGCTTCTATGAATATTTTGGAACATGTAGGACTTCTCAAAGTTTTTACGATTTCTTCTGGATATAAACCTAGAATTGGAATTGATGGGTCCAAGGGTATGAATACTTTTACTCTTCTATGGGCATAGTTCCATATTGCTCTCCAGAAAAGTTGGATCCATTCACAACTCCACCAGCAATGCATCAAAGTCCCAGTCCTCCCATAACCTCTCCAAAATTGATCTTCCCTTTTTCTCATCTTGGCCAATCTGATAGGTGTGAAGTGATACCTCATTGTTGTTTTAATTTGCTTATCTCTAATCAATAGTGAGTTGAGTGATTTGGAATATTTTTTTCATATGATTATATATAGAATTAATTTCTTCATTTGAAACCTGTCTGTTCATATCCTTTGACCATTCATCAATTGGGGAATCATCCTTAAGATTTTTGTATCTCTTTCTCCAATTGGTTAACTTTTTTTTTCATTTTTATATTGTTTTTATTTTTTCCTAATTTTTCCATCACTCTTATTTTATTTTTGGATTCCTTTTTAAATTCTTCTAAGAGTTCTTTTAGGGCTCCTGATCATTTGATATTACTTTTTCAGGTAGAAATGCATTTTTCTTTTTTACTTCACCATCTTCCTCTGATTATGAATCCCGATCTTCATACCTATCTATAATTGGGTTCTTTTTCATTCGCTTACTGCTTAACTCATTTTAGTTTCTTTTTAACAGCTATTATTACCACTGAGTTTTAATTCAAAATTGACTTGGGCCTCAGATTCTCCTTACAATTATTTTCTGAATTCTGTCCAGCGGCTCAACCTCAGAGACTCCTCTCCTAATCCACAGTTAGATGCACCAGTACTAAAAATGTTCTCATTCCCTGTGGTACCCTGGGAAGGTGCTGGCTCCTCCTCCCCCATAACTACAACAGGGATCACTTCTGGTCAGTAGTGTTAGGTGACCCTTCAAGGTGTTCCTTCACTCAGCATCTACTCTTCTTCAGATGAAAGTTTTTGAGGTAAAAGTTCACATAGTGAAAGTTCCTAATGTGAAATTTCTTGAAGCTGTGAGTGAGGTGAAATTTCTGAGACCTAATTTACTAAATGATGGAACTGCTCCAGGGCCAACTTTTTGTTGATTCACTGGAGTTGGCCTGGAGGAGTCTATACTTTTGTTGATACATTGGAGTTGGCCAAATCTCAACTCCTGGGGGTCCTGTCTATTTTGAAATTCTCTCAAGATATCTTGGGAAGAAAAGTGCTCTGTTCCTTTATTGTTGCTGCTGTTCACATTTTGAGGTGATTTCCTGTCTGTCGAGAAAATCTGAGAGCTTGGAAATTTCTGATCTACTCTACCATATTACAAGAATGCCCCTGTCATTTTTTTTTGCCTTTTTTTTTTTTTGCTGTTATCAAATACATGTATGGAGATTGGTTGGTTCTTGTCTTTCATTACCAAAGAAGACCAAAATGACATCGTTATATTTGAAACAAATTACAGTGTGTCCAACTGTGGCTGATCAGATCAATAGGAGCTTAGAATGCTCTACCACAGGTTGGGAACAAATAATCCACATGAACAACTGGAGTGGGTACTCCAAACTTATGGATGTCATGTTTCCTTTGAGTTGCTTCTATTTTGCCTTCCTCACTGATGAGGGCACACCATTCTGGGCAGTCCTATGCCAGTGTCTCCAATGCTGTACAATCAATTCTGAAGTTCTTCAATGAGACCTTCAGGGTGCCTCAGTATCGCTTCTTCTGACTTCCTTGTGAGCACTTACCCTGTGTGAATTCTCCATTAAATAGTTTTTTTGACTAGAATACATTTGTCATTCGAACAACGTGTCCAATCCATCATGGTTGCATTCTCTATAGTAATGTTGGAATGCTAGGCAGTTTAGCTCAAGTAAGGACCTCAATATCTTCTCCTCTCAGGTGATCCTCAGAATCTTCTTAAGACAATCTAAGTGGAAGTGATTTAATTTCCTGATGTGGCATTGGTAAAAACTGTCCAAATTTCAGAGGCATATAGCAATGAGGTCAGGACAACTCTGTAAAGCTTCAGTTTGGTAGTCAGTCTAATACTTTCTTTTGGAAACTCCCAAATACTGAGTTAACTTTGGCAATGTGTATGTCAACCTCATTGTCAGAGTGTACCTCCTCAGAAAGGACACTGCCAAGATAAGTGAACTTCTCCATAGCACTCAAAACTTCTCCATTTGCTATAATTGATGGTTCCATATTTGGATGGTGTGAAGCTAGCTGGTGGAGACTTGCATTTTCTTGGTGTTAATTGTTGGTCCAAAATTCGCACAAGCAGTAGGTGCATCTCAGCTTCAGAGACTGCATTAGTGCACAATCATCTACAAACAGAAGATCATGGACCAACTCTCCCTACACTTTGATCTTGACTTGTAGCTTTTTCAAGTTGAAGAATTTGCCATCAGTGTGGTAGCCAACCTTGAGCCTCAGTGAAGACATTTGATAATGTGGAGGAAAACATCATACTAAAAAAAATGGGAGCATGGACACATCCTTGTTTCACTCCATTATCAACTGAGAAATCTAGAGAGCATTATCCACTATCCAGAACCCAGGCATGCATGCCATCATGAAGCTGACATACAATGCTGATGAACTTCTCGCAACTAAATTTTGGCAAATTTTCCATAAACTCTCATGATTGATGATATCAAAGGACTTGGTTGGATCTACAAATATTGTATATAGAACTCTATTCTGTTCTTGTCATTTTCCCTGGAGTTATCAGACAGCAAACAGCATATTGACTATTCTTGGACCCTTCCTGATCATCTTTCAGGTGAAGGAATAGTCTATTGAGAAGGATTGTGGCAAGAATCTCACTAGCAGTGACTAAAAGAGAAAAACCCCTGTGATTGTCATAGGACAGTCTATTCTTTTTACTTTTATAAAGATGGATGATGAATCCATCCCTGAATTATTGGGAGATAACCTTTCTAGGCCATACAACCTAAACAATTTCATTCAATTTTTGGATGAGCAATGGATCCCCCAACACACACACACACACACACACACACACACACACACACACACACACACACCTTATAGATCTCAGCTGGAATAGAATCAACACCAGATACTTGCCACCTGAAAGGAATCTAATGCCATTCAAAACTTCTTCTTCAGTTGGACCTTTAGCTAGGGACTGATTGACTTCAATTTGAAGTAACCAGTCATTGGCTTCTGCACTGATTGATGAGGGTTTGTTAAGAAAACTATGGACTTTGGGCCAAGATGGTGGAGAGAAAACAGGCACTGTGCTAAGTATTCCTAGTTCCCCTCAAAAAGAACATGAAACAACCCTCTTAACAGAAATTCGATTGACAAAACACAAAAAAAGAAACTAGGAGAAGAACACCTATCAACAAGGTCTGTCTCAGGGGATGTTGGGTGAACCAGGAATTGAAGAGAACCAGTACAGGGGCAGCAGTGGGGTGAAACCAGACAATTGGCCTTAGCTGCAAAGACTGGTGAATGGAAGTACGATGACCAACTTTAGCCAAGGAATCTTTGGCCTGGGGGAGAGGAGCTCTGGTGAGTCCCAGTCAACAGGAGGATGAGTTCTAGCACAGAGAGTTGCAGAGCACATCTGGAAAATGACCAGCTGGGCAACGGACCTGAGTTCCATAATTTTTTGCTGAGAATTCTTTCCAGAACAAACAGGTAAATGCCCCCTCAGTCTCAGGTGTGGGCAACTCAGCTGAAATGGAGATTAACTCCCTTCCCCAGGGCCCAGTCCACTGTTCAGGGTCAACTCAGACCCGGCTGCCCCTCCTCACTCCCTCCTCACTCCCTTCAGTATTAGGGAGAGGGCTTCAAATATTCCAAAGAAAGCAACCAGCACCTCTTTCTGGCCAGCCCACTTGAAGTTACTAAGCCAAATGAACAAAGCCTCTAGGGTTTTCAAAAGCAAACCTCTGAGAGCCAGGTCCCCCACCCCAGCACAAAATCCTAGGAAAATGAAGAAAGGCCAGTAAAAGAGGAGATCCAGGGAGAAATATTTAGAAGAGACAAATTCTAACCCAGATAGATCTAGCAATTCTGAGGAGAATATGAATTGGTCTCCAGCCCAGAAAGATTTACTTGAAGAAATAAGGAAGGAGTTTAAAAAATCAATTGGAAAATTTGGGAAAATAAACCCAAGAGAAGATAAAGACCTTGCAAAAAGAAAAATAAATCATTGGAAAATACAATTGGACAAATACCAAATGAGAATAATTCTCTCAGATCCTCAACAGGATGAATGTAAAATGAAAATAATTCTCAAAACTACACTTGGTAAAATGGAAAATTCCTTCAAAATTAGAATCGACCAATTGGAAAAGGAATTACAAAAAAAGGTAAATGAAGAAAATTCTTCTCTAAAAAAGGAATGTAATCTATGGAAACTAATGACTTCATGAGACAACAATATTCTGTTAAACAAAACCAAAAGATCAAAAAAATAAAATAAAATGTAAAATAGCTCATCAGTAAAACCACTGACCACAAGAATAGATTGAGAATGGACAACCTGGGAATCACAGGTCTGCTATAAAACATTGAAGACAAAAAAAAATCCTGGATTCAATATTACATTTATAGGTGGAAAACTGCCCTGACATCATGGAACCAGAGGGCAAAATAGTTATTGAAAGAATACACCAATCCCCCTCTGGAAAGAGATCCTAAAATAAAAACACCAAGGAATGTTGTGGCCAAATTCCAGAACTATCAGATAAAAGAAAAAAAAATCCTGCAAGCAGCCAGAAAGAAAAAATTTAAATATCAAGGAGCCACAGTAAGGATTACACAGGACCTGGCCACAGCAACATTAAAGGATCGAAGGGCTGAATGAGATATTCTGAAGAGAAAGGGAGCTTGGAATATATCCAAGAATCTATCTACCAAAGCTGAGCCTTCTCTTCCAGGGGAAAGGATGGACAAAATGGGAGACTTCCAACATTTCCTGATGAAATGATCAGAGCTAAATAGAAAATTTGGACACCAAACAGGAAGCTCAAAAGACACATGAAAAGGAAAAAAAAAAAGAGTAAAGAAAAAAATGGCTACCCAATAAGATAAAACTGGCTATATCTCCACCTGGGAGAAAGATTCTCATAATAATTGAGAATTGTGACTCTATTAGAGAGAATATTGTTAGCAATAAGTAATGGACACTCATGATTTATCCATGAGACTGCTACCCAATAAGATGAAACTGGCTATATCCCTCCCTGGGAGAAAGACTCAAATAACTCTTGAGAACTGTAATTTTATTAGAGAGAATATACTTAGCCAAAAGTGATGGATACTCATGACTTTTCTGTGACTCAGATAGAATGATTTAAAAACAATATCCCCTTAAAAAGGGAGGACAGTGAGGAGACAGGAGTATGGAGGAGATTGAAAGGGGTAATTCTCATTACATTAAGAGGTAGAAAAGACCTATTGCAATAGAGGGGGAAAAGGGAGGAGGTGAAAATCACCAGAATCTTCCTCTCATCAGACTTGGCTTAAAGTTAATGTACACACACTCAGTTAAATTAAGAAAGTTATCTTACATTTTTTTTAGTTTTTGCAAGGCAATGGGGTTAAGTGGTTTGTCCAAGGCCACACAGCTAAGCAATTATTAAGTGTCTGAGGCTGGATTTGAACCCAGGTACTCCTGCCTCCAGGGCCAGTGCTCTATCTACTGTGCCACCTAGCCACCTCTTATCTTACCTTTCAAGTATTAAAAGGGGAAAAGAGGAGGGGGGGATGAGAGAAAAAGGGGAATTAATAGAAGGAAGGGAAGGAAGAAGGGGGAAAGGGAAAGGAGAAAGAAAGAAAGGGGAAGTGGGTTAATATAGGAGGGCAAACACACTGAAGGTGGTGGTATTCAGAAAAAAATACTGGGGAATATGGATAAAGGGAAAAAGGGGAAAAAATACAAATAAAGGGAAGATAGAATGGATGGCAATAAAGAGTTAGTAATTATAACTTTGAATGTAAATGGGATGAACTCTCCCTTGAAAGGTAAGCAAATGGCAGAGTGGATTAAAAAAAACAGAATCCTACATTATGCTGCTTACAAGAAACCCATTTTAAGCAGAGAGATACATATAGAGTAACAGTAAAAGTTGGATATATTTTGCTTCAGCTGAAGTGAAAAAAGCAGGGGTAGCAATCCTTATCTCAGACAATGCAGCTGCAAAAAGTAGATAGTATTAAAAGGGATAAGGAAGAAAACTATATCCTCCCAAAAGGTACCATAGACAATAAAGTAATTTCAATACTAAATATGTATGCACCCAATGGCAAAGCATCCAAATTCTTAGAGGAGAAGTTGAAAGAGATACAGAAGCACATAGATAGCAAAACTCTACTAGTGGGAAACCTCAACCTCCTGCTCTCAGATTTAGATAAATCTAACCATAAAATAAACAAGAAGGAAGTTAAGAAAATAGATTGTTAGAAAACCTAGATATGCTAGACTTATGGAGGAAAGTGAATGGGGATATAAAGGAATACACTTTTTTTTCTGCAGTACATGGCACTTAGAAAAAATTGACCATGTACTAGGGCATAAAAACCTCATGATCAACTGCAGAAAGGCAGAAATATTGAATACATCTTTCTCAAATCATAATATAGGGAGCAGGGAGATATAGACCCAAAACTAATCCACTAACAAGTGGATCAAACATAAAATTTTAGAAAGAATTAATTTTTTCTAGATAATGACAATAATGAAACAACATACCAATACCTATGGGATTTACTCAAGGCAGCTCTCAGGGGATATATTATATATTTAAATGCTTACATGAATAAATTAGAGAAAGAGGAAATCAATAATCTAAATATACAACAAAAAAATTAAAGAACAAATTCAAAACCCCCAATTAAATACCAAATTAAAAATTCTAAAAATTAAAGGAGAAATTAATAAAGTCAAAAGAAAGAAAACTATTGAACTAATAAATAAAACCGAGAGTTGATTTTATGAAAAAACAATAAACTAATAAATCTCTGATCAATTTGATTAAAAATAAGAAGAAAACCAAATTGCTAGTATCATAAATGAAAAAAGTAAACTCTCCACCAATGAGGAGGAAATTAAAGTAATAATTCAGAATTACTTTGCCCAACTCTATGCCAATAAATTTAAAAATCTAGGTGAAATGGATGAATATTTACAAAAATATAAGTGACCCAAATTAAATGAAGCTGAAATTAAATACCTAATTAACCCTATCTCTGAAAAAGAAATTCAATAAGCCATTATGGAATTCCTTAAGAAAAAAATCTCCAGGGCCAGATGGATTCACAAGTGAATTCTATCAAACATTTAAGGAACAATTAGTTCCAATTCTATATAAACTCTTTGGAAAAATAGGGGAAGATGGAACTCTGCCTAACTCTTTCTTTCTATGTCACCAATATGGTGCTGATACCTAAACCAGGAAGAGTTAAAACAGAGAAAGAAAATTATAGACATATCTCCCTGATGAATATAGATGCAAAATATCTTAAATAAAATCTTAGCAAAACTATTACAAATTATCACCAGGATAATAGATTATGAACAAGTGGGATTTATCCCAGTAATTCAAGGTTGGTTCAGTATTAGGAAAACTGTTAGTATAATTAATTTTATCAATAACAAAACTATCAGAAATCATATGATTATATCAATAGATTCTGAAAAAGCTTTTGGGAAAATACAGCACCCTTTCCTACTAAAAACACTAGAGAACATAGGGATAAATGGATTGTTCCTTAGAATAATAAGAAGTATCTATCTGAAACCATCAGCAAGCATTATATGGAATGGGGTTAAGCTAGAGGCATTCTTAATTAGATGGAGGTGAAACAAGGATGCCCACTATCATTACTACTATTCAATAAAGTATTAGAAATATTAGCTTCAGCAATAAGAGAGGAAAAAGAAATTGAAGGAATTAGAATTGGAAAGGAAGGGACAAAACTCTCACTCTTTGCAGATGACATAATGATATATACCTAGAGAATCACCAAAAGTCATCTAAAAAACTACTAGAAATAATTAGCAACTTTATCAAAGTCATAGGATATAAAATAAACCTTCATAAATCCTAAACATTTCTACATATGACTAGCAGCATAAGTGTTAGAAAGTGTTAGAGAAATCCCATTCAAAGTAACCTCAGACAATATAAAATATCTGGGAGTCTACCTGCCAAGGCAGACTAAAAAACTTTTTGAAAAATAATTGCAAATAAATAAATAAATAAAAATAAATTCATACAAATAAAATCAGGTTTAAATAACTGTGCAAACATCAATTGTTCATGGATAGGTCAAGCTAATATAAAAATGACAATCCTACCAAAATTAAACTACATACAATCAAAATTCCAAAAAATCCCTTTAATGAGTTAGAACAAATTGTAAGTAAATTCATATGGAGAAACAAAAAGTCAAAAATTTCCAGGGATAAAATGAAAAAAGTGCAAAAGAAAGTGGCATAACCTTACCAGATCTAAAATTATATTATAAAGCATCAATCATCAAAACTGTCTGGTATTGGCTAAGAAATAGAGTGGTGGATCAGTGGAATAGACTAGGTGCAATAGCAGGAAATGATTATAGTAATTTGCTGTTTGGTAAACCCAAAGAGTCCAGCTAATGGGATAAAAACCTCTCTTTGATTAAAAACTATTGGGAAAATTGGAAGGTAGTATAGAAGAAACTTGAATTAAACCAACACCTCACACCCTATACCAAGATAACCAAATGGATATAGAATTTAGACACAAAAAGCAATATTATAAGCAAACTAGAAGATCAAGGCATAGTTCACCTGTCAGATCTTTGGAAAAGAAATCATTTTGTGAACAAGGAAGAGATGGAGAACATCATTAAAATCAAACTACATAATTTTGATTACATTAAATTAAAAGATTTTTGCACAGACAAAACCACTGTAATCCAGATAAAAAGAAGTATGGTTAAACTGGGAGACAATTTTTACAACTGGTATTTCTGACAAAGGACTCATTTCTAAAATATATAGAGAACTGAGTCAAATGTTCAAAAAAAAAACCAAAACAAGCCATTCCCCAATTGACAAATTGGTCAAAGGATATGCAAAGGCAATTTACAAATGAGGAAATCAAAGTGATCCATAGTCTTATGAAAAATTGCTCTAAATCATTTATTAGAAAAATGAAATTTAAAGCATCTATGAGGTACCACCTCATACCTCTCAGACTGGCCGTTATGACCATAAGGGACAATGATCAATATTGGAAGGGATGTGGGAAATCTGGGAAACTAATACATTTATGGTGGAGCTGTGAACTCATCCAACCTTTCTGGAAAGCAATTTGGAATTATGCCCAAAGGGCAACACAAATGTGCATAGCCTTTGATCCAGCAATACCACTACAGGGTCCATATGCTGAAGAGATCATGAAAAATGGTAAAAACATCACTTGTACAAAAATATTGATAGCAGCCCTGTTTGTAGTGGCAAAGAATTGGAAATTTAGTGAATGTCTTTCAATTAGGGGATGGCTTAAAAACTGTGGTGTATATGTATGTCATGGAATGCTATTGTTCTATTAGAAAGCAGGAGGGATTGGAATTCAGGGAGACCTGGAAGTATTTTCATGAAATAATGCTGAATGAGATGAGCAGAACCAGAAAAATATTGTACACCCTAACAGCAACATGGGGGTGATTATCAACCTTAATGGACTTGCTCATTCCATCAGTGTAACAATCAGGCAGAATTTTGGGAAATATGCAATGGAGAATACTATCTGTATCCAAAGAGATAATTGTGGAGTTTAGATAAAGACCAAAGATTATTACCTTTAATTCAAAAAAAGCAACATTATCTTATTCTGTAATTTTTCTATCTATACTTTATTTTTTTTCCTTAAGGATATGATTTCTCGCTCATCACATTCAACTTAGATCAATGTGTAACATGGAAACAATGTAAAGACTAACAGACTGCCTTGTGTGGGGTTGGGGGGGTGGGGTGAGGGAAGCAAGATTAGGGGGAAAATTGTAAAACTCAAAATAAATAAATCTTTCTTAAAAAAAGAACAATATGGAAGTGTTCAGTCCATCTCTCTAGAATCATGTTGCTATCATTGATTAATCAATGTGGAACCATCAGCTCAGAGTAGCTGAGATACAAAATAGGTCTTTGATCTATAAATAACAAGGCTATTTATATATAAAAAACTATATAGAGACACATACACACACACACACATAAACATTTTTGTTTGTTATTGTCCACATAAATTTGAATTTCATCTGCCTTCTTACTGAGCCAAGAGTCCTGCATCTCCCCAAGTTTCACTTGTATTTTAGGTTTGATGGAATTAAATGCTGCCACCTTAGAAATGGATGAATAATACTGATGGTAAATCCTGTGAAGTTCTCATTTTTCATTTAGCAGCTTCTATATTTCCCCATCATTACCATCAAACTAGTCTTGGAGTCTTGCAAGTCTTCTGATGCAGAAGAGTAACTGCAATGCTGTACATCAGATCTCTGAAAGTTGCCCACTTTCTTTTACTACTACATAATTTTTCCTGCTAAGTTCCCTCCAGCAAAAACCTGTTCCAATTCAGAGAGACAGTCTAATTTCTTTTATATTTATTTATTTAAGACAATGTGAGTAAGTGATTTGCTCAATATCACACAGCTAGGCAATTGTTGAATTTCTGATGACAGATTTAAGTCCAGGTCCTCCTGACTCCAGGGCTGGTGTTCTATCCACTTCGTGATCTAGCTGCCCTCCACATCTCTTGACATGAACTCTTTTGGTAGTCACCTTGCCTTGGGGCCACCACTTTGGTTGAATGTGAACATTTATCTTAAAGAGGATAAGTCTATGATCAGTCCTGCATTCTCTTCCACACATTGCCTTTGTCACTCTCAGATCCTGTCTGTTTCTTGTCCTAATAATAACATAGTCTATTAGATTCCAATGTTTGCTACAAGAATGCATCTAGGAAGTTTTGTTGCATTTAGGGAAATGGAAGACAGTGTTTATGTTGAGACTGTCATAAGATGCTCAAGTCTTCAGTTTCCACCTCCTTTCCTCCCAAGGACTACCTGCCATGTCTGGTAATCTGAGTCTACTCTAGCATTAAAGTCACCCAGAATTATAAGCTTGTCTTTTGGTACTTTGATGATAGGAGTCTCCAGATCTTCATAAATTTTTTTTTAAACTTCATCATGAAATCAAGAAGATTCATCTTTTTAGAGTTCAATTTTGGCCTCAGACTCTGTGTGACTTAACTGACAAATCATTTAAACTTCTTTATATCAGTTTTCTCATTTGTAAAAAAGATTTAGAGAATAAAATACAAAATCACTCCACTTTGCTAAGAAAAGTCCAAATGGGGTCTTGAAGAATTTTATACTACTAAAACAACTGAACAACAGCAGCAATAAGGGAATTTCTTTTAAAACTAGACAAGCTTTATAAGTTTCACCTTACACAGCAATGACATTGTACGCACTACAGTTGATACTGATTTTAACCATATGGTTCTTCTATAAATACTTTGCCACTAGTATACATAGAGTATCACTAATTTTCATTGCATGAATAGTTATTTCTTCTTTAAGAGGAACTTTGAAAGAAATGGTACCTGGCAACTTGATGACAAAAATTATTCCTAACTAACAACAAACTGACTGAATTGTCAGGGAAGGACCAGAAAAGACTCATTCTCAAACCATCAGAGCAAAGTGAAACATAGCTTGAGAAAATAGATCTAAGCTGAAGCAGTAGAAGGGGTGCTGCTGTTGGAGGCAGAGTTGGAATCTTGAGTACACTATTTGCATTAGATTGAATACATCATTACTCTTAGCTTCCTTGTGAGATAGTGGGCACTATCACATTAGATGTCTTCATAAATGACCACTTAACAGAAATTCTATTGACAGGTTGTTGTATAGGTGAGAGTTGGAATGGACAACCTCTGAGGTCCATCTTGATTGTGAGATTCTTTGATTCTATCTGACTTGGTGACCCTAATGGTCCTTCCTAGTTTAAAAATCTCAAAATCTTATGTTGTTATATGCCATTCTGATTAGAACATGCAGATATTCAATCATCAAGAGAAGAGAGGTTCTTCTCTATTGTGTGCATTATATTACTACCCGAATCATAATAGTGATTATATTTAATGAGATTATAAAGGGAGAAACTTTGGGCATGTGGCTCTATGAATACAGGCCTAGGTGCTATGCTTGACTCAGAATTTGTTATACCATTTTAGAAGAAGGGAGAGTGTTTCCTTGGTATGTCAACATTCAAGTTTTGGAACCAACTCAGGATGGATTCCCTGAAGAGCAAGGATTGATCTTTGGCAGTGACCTTTGGAGCCTAACCAAGTTATAAATGAGTCAAGGATTCATTCAACTACAATAGATATCAAAGTAATTGATACTATGAATCAAATTTAAATTTAAGATAAATTTAAATATTGCTTTCCTAAGAGACCAAAGGAAGCATAGGAAAGAATATGCTCACAAGAAAATGGGGTGAAATGTTTGTACTTTTATTCTTGCCTATGACTTTGAAGTAAATATTCTTTTGTAAAGACAAATGGATGCCAGGTAATTAAATGGAATTAGGACAATAGGTCACTGATAACAAGGTATGAGGGGAAAAAACCCATTCATTTTGTGCTTAAGTTAATAGTAATAGAGAAATACTCCCCAACTCAAGGAAAGTAATATGTATGCATTAAGCACTTTTCAGTAATACCATATGTTAGAAATTATTCCAAATGTCAAGGAGAAGAGATATAAAGATATGCAAAAAGAAAAATAATCTTTAAGGAGCTTACATTCTAATAGTGGAATTCAACACACAAAAGATATCTGAAGGAAAAATAAACCTAGGTTGGTTCTGAAATAGTAGGCCAGAGGCATATAGATATACATACATATATGCATGCACCCATAATTTCAATCACCTCCCAGGAAAGAGAGAAAGAATAGTACAGAGGATTTCTTGTTCAAACTCAGAAAACTCTTGGTTCAGGTCTGTGGCTGACACATATTTAATGACTCATGCTCCAGGTAATTCTACTAATCTATAAGGTTCAGAAAATGCATTGGTCTACATTGGTAGAAAGATTTTCTACTTTGCCAATTGCTTCTATCAAAAAAAAATTATAGGAACTATCCAAAATCTAAATCAATAAGCATCTATTATGCATATAGGATATGCAAGAGACTATGTTGATCTCTGGGAATAAAATTAATAAAAGGAATGACAGTCTCTACCCTGAATTAGATACAATTTAAAGGGGGAATCAGCACACAAAAGGAGACAAGACAGCTTTGGGAGTGTGAGGGAAGTTGAGAGGAGTTAAGATTCAACACCAGGAGGTCCTATGATCCAGTAAGTTGAAAACAGTCAGAGCAGCTAGATGGTATAGAATGTCAGGTCTGAAGTCTTCTTCCTAAGTTCAAATCTTACCTCAAACATTTACTAGCTGTGTTTCTCTGGGTAAGTCACACTTAACCCTGCTTGCTTCAGTTTCTTCATCTGTAAACTAAGTTGTAGAAAAATGGTAAACTCTCCAGTATCTTTGCCAAGAAAACCCTAAATGGGATCTGATGACTGAAAATGACTCAACAATAGGGCAACAGATACAAGGTGAAATGATCTGAGTTCAGTTTTTGAGGGAAGACATAAAGAAGCACTTGGTACTCTGCCTTCCAGGCTTCCAAAGAAAGGAAAACTACTCCTTTAAAAGGTAAAATGACCAACTAGAAAAGGACTGTAATTCCTTAAAAAGTAAAATTAATCAACTGGAAAAGGGAAAGAAATCATTTAAAAGTAAAATTAACCAGGGCAGCTAGGTGGAGCAGTGGCTAGAGCACTGACCCTGGAGTCAGGGGTACCTGAGTTCAAATCTGGCTTCTGACATGTAATAATTACCTAGCTGTGTGGCCTTGGGCAAGCCACTTAACCCCATTTGCCTTGTAAAAAACTTAAAATGAAAATTAAAATTAAAAAATTTAAAAAAAAGCAAAATTAACCAACTGAAAAAGGAAACACAAAAAGCTAACTGAAGATAATAAAATCCTAAAGATTAGACTTGGTCAACTAGAAACTAAATACTCTCTGAGACATCAAGATTCCATCAAACAAAACCAAAAGAAAAGGGAAAATAGCTCTTCGGGAAAGTAATCAACCTGGAAAAATAGATCAGGAGAGATAATTTATGAATTATTGTTCTACTTGAAAACCTCAATCAAAAAAATAGCTTTCAGGAAATCATCATCAAAAACTGTCCTAATATCCTAGAACACAAATACAAAATAGCCCTTAAAAAATCCACCTACAGAAAGAGATCCCAGAATAAAAACTCCAAGAAATACTATAGTCAAATTTCAAAATTCTCAGCTAAAGAAGAAAATACTACAAGCATTCAAAAAGAAACAATTTAAATACCAAGGAATAATCAGGGTTATGCAGTACCTATCAGCTTCAACAGTAAAGAGAATTAAAGAGAACATGATGTATTCTGGAAGGCAATGAACCTTGGAATATAACCAAAAAGAAGCAATTTAAATACCAAGGAGTCACAATCAGCATTATGCAGAACTTAGCAGTTTCAACATTAAAGTATTGAGGGTTTGGAATATGGTATTTTGAAGGGCAAATGTCAGTGGATTATACCAAGAATCAACTACCCTGAAAAATTATTTTATTTCAGGGGAAAAGATGGATTTTCAATGAAATAGAAGACTTTCAAACTAATCTGATAGAAAGACCAGAACTTAACAAAAAATTCTATCTTCAAATACAAGACTCAAGAGATGTATAATAAAGATAAATGGAAAGGGGAAAAAGAAGTTAGTCAATAACATTAACTATATATCACCCTATCCAGGAAGACAATACTTGTACTTTTGAAAATTCTATTTCTCTTCGAGTTGAATATAGTGTGAGGGAGTTTATTAAATCAACCAAGATTAGAAGGAATGCAAAAAGATGAGAAACAATTTTTACAGCTATTGTTTCTGATAATGAACTCATTTCTAAAATATGTAGAGAACTGAATCAAATTTATAAGGCTATAAATTGTTCCCAATTGATAAAGAATCAAAGTATATGAACAGGCAGTTTGCAGGTGAAAAAAATTAAAGCTATTTATAGACATATGAAAAAATACTCTAAATCAATATTGATTAGGAAATTGCAAATTAAAACAACTTGGGGATACCACCTCATAACTATCAGTCTGGCTTATATATGACAAAAAAAAAAGAAAATGATCAATATTGGAGGGGTTGTGGAAAAACTGGGATACTAATGCAATGATAGTGGGGTTGTGAATTGATCTATTTTGGAGAACAATTTGAAACTATGCCCAAAGGCATACCCTTTGATTCAGCAACACCACTGCTAGGTCTATGTCCCAATGACATCATAAACAATGGGAAAAGACCTATGTGTACAAAAATATTTATGACTGCTTTTGTGTGTCAAAAAATTGGAAATTGGGGGATACCCATCAATTGGGGAATGATTGAATAAGTTATGGTATTTTATTGTTCTGTAAGAAATCACGAATGGCTGATCTTTAGAAAAGTATGGAAAGACTTGCATGAACAGGTGCTGAGTGAAGTGAGCTCAAGCAAAAGAATAATTTCCACATTAACAACAATATTGTGAGATGATCAACTATGATGGATGCAGCTCCTCTCAGCAATTCAGAGATCAAGGACAATTCTAAGAGACCTATTATAGAAAATGCCATCCACATCCAGAGGAAAAACTATGGAATCTAAATGCAGAGCAACGTATATACTATGATCACTTTTTTAAACTTTTTAAATTTTTTTCTTTCTTTCTCATTTTTTTTTCTTTTTCCTTAGTTCTAATTCTTCTTTCACAACATAAGTAATATGGAAATGTGTTTAACACAACAGAACATGTATAACTTTTACCAGACTGTTTAATACTATCAGGAGGAGAAGGTAAGGGAGAGTGGTAGAAAAATGTGGATCCACCAATCAACTCCAGAAAGAGATTCTAGAATAAAAACTTCAAGAAATACTGTAGCTATAGACTTGAAGACAGATCACAAACTTACAAATGACTGAATTGTTGAAAGATATTTTTGCATGTAATTGGAAAGACAAAATAATACAGAAAAAAGAAAGAAAGAAAGAAAGAAAGAAAGAAAGAAAGAAAGAAAGAAAGAAAGAAAGAAAGAAAGAAAGAAAGGAAGGAAGGAAGGAAGGAAGGAAGGAAGGAAGGAAGGAAGGAAGAAAGAAAGAAAGAAAGAAAGAAAGAAAGAAAGAAAGAAAGAAAGAAAGAAAGAAAGAAAGAAAGAGAAAAAAAGAAGGAAAGAAAGAAAGAAAGGAAGAAAGAAAGAAATGGCAAAGCACTCCAATATTTTTGCTGAGAAAACCCCAAATGGAGTTACCAGTTGAGCATGAGTCAAAAGACTCTACAGGGCAGCAGATGCAAGATGAATTATTTGAAAGTTCAGTTTCTGCCCTCTACAAAAGGAAAACACTGTGAAGCAGTAAGTACTCTGCTCTGTAGTCTTCCAAACAAAGGGGAGAGCTTGGTAATTTGCCCTCCAGGCCTCCCAACAATGGAGACAGAAAGTTCTGGGAGGTGTAGTAAATCTGGGCTTGTGTTAGCAGCTTGATGATAAGATTAGAGGTGATGAGTTCTTGCTGGAAGGAGCATCTTGTTACATGGAGTTGATATCAGACAGTGCAGCAAGTGTTAGGTAGAATAAAAATAAATATCAACAGTCCAAAATTGCAACCTTATTTTTTTTTTTTGCCATCAGTAGCATCCAATATCTTTTCCTCTTCAAATTTCTAATATTGCTTTATCTATGTCTCTTCTTAATATTTAAGTTTTAATGTATTTATCCTTTCCTTATTTAAGTGACTTAAGATCAGGGGTGTGACATGAATATATATATATTTTTTAAATTTACTGCTTATCACAGTGTCTACGAGATCGGAAGCAATTTGTAATTCTAGTGACTATTACTTCATAAAATGAATTACGTTTATAATTTTTTTAGATGTCTATTGCAAGACTTCATGTATATCAAAGAGATATATAGCATTAGCTAACCTGGTTAAATTCATAAACATAACCTCCAAACTTAGCCTTTCTAATATTGATAAATGATAGTAGTGTGCTTTACTGTACAAATGTATTTTGAAAATTTTGATTTGCTCAGGTTCCTTTGGACTAGTACAAGTGTACAAGTAGTGGGTTTGTATTGCCATTTCTAATTAACTTACTTCAGCAGTAAAATGTGAACTATGTATCTGTATAGATTTCACCAGTACCAGATGTTCTAACAGATGAGAATGCTTATATAGCAAAAAAATATTTCAGATTCTGGGATGGCACCAATTCCACTAAACTAACATAAGTCACTTTTCACTTCAAGAACATAGTAAGACCATAGAGGTCAACTGAGATGACTGATTAAGTACCATACTGAAGTTCATTGCCCAGATTTCTAGGATTGCCAGATGTTCAATGATCAGTTTTCATCTTTGCAGAGCAGGAAAGCAATGAGAGAATACCATGGCTCATAAATTGTTTTTAAGCCCCAAGAGAATTATATCATGTTGTCATTCTGAAGCTTGCTGAAACCCAGTTGCCAAGTCCACCCACATCTTGCTCATGTAAATTACATGCCGACTTCTTATCCTATTATCATCAATCCAGGTCAGGTATCTCTCCTTTATACTGCTCAGATCATATTCTGCCATCATTTTTATGAAACAGATTCTGGCATCTCTGTCCCTTCTAGCCAAGTTTGTTGAACAGTACAGATCTGTAATAGATGGAACAGTTCCCCAGCTTGGTGATTCTTTAAGTGGATTTAGAGTTTGACACCTTGCCATCACTGTATCCTGAAAGCTGATCTCATAAAGACAGGCAGACCAGAATAGAAGAAGAGCCTGAGGGAATATGGTAGTAGATGGGTCATTTTTAATAGGTAGAGTAAAGCAAAAAAAGTGCAGCTAAGTAGTAAAGTGGATAGTGTGTCATGCCTGAGTCAGGAAGACTTGAGTTCAAATCTAGCCTCAGTCCCTGGGCAAGTCACAGAAACCTATTTCTTCAGTTTCTTCATTTATAAAATGAGTTGGAGAAGGAAAAGGCAAACTACTCCAATATCTTTGCCTAGGAAAACTCTAAATGGGGTCACAGAGATTTGAACGTGACTGAAACAACTGAAGAATAACAACAAAAGTGTCACATTCTTAGCAATCATTCCTCTAAAGGAGGATTTGAATAAGAGCACTAAGGGCACAAAAAGGGGCAGAGAATGTTGAAATGAAGATTCAAGAATGCCAATTTTTGCTTCCTTCATATCTATATTGAACATTGTTGAAAAGTAGTTAATATTAGTGTTACAAAAAAGAGTCTAGATCAATTTTGGAACTGAACTTGGTTCTAATTTTTATTTCTTTGCCTATTTGATTATCATATCACTTTGATGTCAACTTTCAACTTGAAGTTCAAGGAAAATCATTGGTTATATGTTTGATTATTCAATTCAGTGTGGGGAAATTGAGTATTCTTTAACAAGTTGAGAAGCATATCATTATGTGATAACTCTGCAAAATGGTCTATTCTCTCGTATATGTATCATATATGTATATCTATCTAATATGTATAGATAATGATGTATATACACATATACACAATGCATATATATACACTTAAGCATATGCACAGATTTATATGTGTATTTATGTGAATATATGCATATCTATGTATTGTATTTATAATTCATCTATATACTTAAAACACATATGTTGTATACATATTCTCAGAATACATTCATCAGTATATAGTAACTCTGAAAAAGTAATCTTGGTCCTTTAACAAATAAAGCTGAAAATATTCCTCAAAGGACCAGGATAGTAAATGTCAAATTTCAAGACTATCATTCTGTGGGAAACTTCAAAAATACGTAGAATGATGTTGACCATTATCATATCTCCCTTATTCATACTTGCAATGGTAGAGGTAACAGAATGCCATAACTTGGTGTGTTAGCATGACTTTAGTTTGTCAGGACCTTCTCTGGCCATTCATACATAGTGAGTAGTCTCTGGGGTCTGATAGTATTAAGTGATTTAGGGAGGGCAAAGAAAACAATGTAGAGTTCTTGATATAAACAGTTGAGATAGCTTTTTCCTCTAGGTGTCTTTTCTCTGATCAACTCCTATTTATGACAGGCAGAGAAGATCATGTCTGCTGTGCAGTGGTAAATGAGGAATTTGTAGTCCCAATCCAGATATTATCATTGTTCAAATAGAGAAGAGAAAGTGCAATATTTTGAGATATTGATTTGATGTTTTATAAACATAAATTTCCGTGTCACATCTATCGTTCTAAGTTTCCTTTGACATTCTGAGCTCTCATTTTTTTTTCAATTCCCCTTAACACAGACAATGTCTGTTCACCACAGCTTTAAAGATCATTGTCATCACTGACAAAACACAAAATAAAAGATTTTTTAAGTTCTGGACCTGCCAGGGTGCATGTATTCCAAATACAAGCTAAAATAATGTTGACTTACATCAATCTTACAAGTGTAAAACAGTTTTACTGTTTGAGAAAATAAAATAAATTCACAACTATCCTGTCACTAGCTAAGGCAAAAGAAGAGTAGCCTTCTGGGATTTCTCTAATCAGCTTTGAAACCTGGAGCACTTGATTCAGTATGATCTAAATGGGGCGTGACAAAAAGATAGTTAACAGTCTGTGAAATGTCCATTGTGCTTAATTGGGAGGATTCTACTGATTTAAGACCTTGCCTTTGTCCCTTGGGGTATTAGAAAGCAGAGAAACACTAGTTCAACAACAACCAATAAATAGCAATCAATCTGAAATAAAATTGTTAACATTTTATGAATATTTTCTATATTCTCAAAGGGACAGGTAAATCAATTGAGCAAGATAGAGCAGTTTATTCAATGACCCCTCTTTAATATTCTCATTGTTTAATTCTATTCTCAAAGTTAGGGCAACACTTGTGGAACTAGGCTTTAGAGGGATGTTATAGAGACATAATATTTATAGTCCATCCAAGTGATGGTGTGGGCTCTTTTCTCTTGGAGGAGAAAGAATCATGAACTCTGAACGGGAGTTGACTATGGGAGTTGGTGTTGGACTTTGGATTTGTAGGAGCAGGACATACTTGATTCAGAGCTACTCATTCTTCATTTCTTAGTAAAAGGAATCCAGGATATATTCTTAGACAATAATTCCTATAAGTCTTTGCACTGTAGAGCTTGGTTCACTCAGAAAAAATAAATCCTTTTAGTTACATTCAATAGAATTTGGCATAAGTATGCAATCACATTTTTTAAATGACTACTATAAGCTAAACAAGAAAAGAGGCTGAGTGATCAATTTATTTTAGTGAATAATATTTAATTTGACAATAAAGCATTCTAGGTCTTTACTTTAGTACTATGAAAATTTAAGGTTTGAGATAAAATTCACAGACTTTACTGGACTAGCAGTTTAATGTCAACAGTAGTTTAATGTAAAGAAAACATTTCAATTTTGACATCATTCCATCAAAGTTACCCATGCAATTATTCACATGTAATCTGCTTGAAAAATCATTTACACAAGGTTCAGTGGCAGGCTACATGGACAGGCTACATCATTTAAAATGAGTGAAGTAAATAGTCTAAACATTGATTCCAAAGGTCAAATGTGATGTTAATGAAATACCAGTATCAGGGCAGAGTAAACCACATATTGCTTATGCACGTCCCATGGGAGGAAATGAAAGAAGGACTGGGAATGTCATTCAAATAGTGGTAACTGGAGAAAATGGGAACCATTCTATGTAATAAAAATAAAAGATAATAGAACTTCAGATTACAAAAACAGGTCTTGGTGTCCAGTTCTAAATCAAAATGGGTATTATGTCAAGGGAAGTATTCGTCCTCTTTGTAGGCAATGCTATTATGTAGTTTTTACAGGTAAGGACTATCGAGCAAGTTCTCTAAATAGACTGATTTTCCAAAAAAGAAAGAAAAGAACAAAAACAAAACTTCAACAAAAGGAAAAAACTACTTACACCAGAATAGAAAGGCTCGCCAGACACACATATCACATCCTGCTCCTGGATCATCAAAATATCTTTGGCTAGGTGCAGTCGCACTTTGAAAGGCTCCTGATTACCATCCTGCAGCAAACAAATTCCTGTCTTTGTCTTTAGTGGGAAAAAAAAGGAAAGAAAGAGGGGAGGGGAAAAGTAAACTTAGTTTTCAGATTGTTATTTCAATGGCCAATTGCATTAAAACATTATGAATAAATAGTATTTATGAGTTGGGGAAATACCCTGATGAATCTAGTATTAAAGCTTTTTATGCATAAAGAAAAAGAAAATCACCATTTAAATTATAGTAAAGGTATAAGGAAAATGAGTTTTTGTGTCAGCAACTAAATACCAAGATTCTCAAGCAAAAATGAGAATTTTGCTTCCAGTTTTCCTCTATAATTGTTTTGAATTTTTTTAATTACGAGATGAAAATATAGAATATGAATTGTCCTTCTCAACATTACTCTGATTCTTCATTACTTACTTATTCCCTTTTACACAGTTACCTTCAATGCACTTCTCATGGATGTGGGAATGAGTATTTTGTCTCCATGGTCAAGGACACACATGTTTTGGCCCATTCCTAAAGGTCATAAATAATCTCTGTAGAATGCAATCTGTTGACTCATACACTTTAGGAAGGGGCCAGAGCTCATGTGTCACTCTCCATGGAGCCAAAGTATTTGGGGAGGGTTCTATGGGAAGAATTTCTATCCACCATCACTACTACCTCTTATACCCAAAGGAAAAAAAAAAGCTTAAAAAAGATTGAGCAAATTAGTTCTGGAGGGGAGGGAAGAGACAGTAGAGGAACCAATTAATTACCCTGATTTTTTATTTTGTTGTGGAGTTGATCCTGAGTTCTTGAGGTCAATATCAAAGGATTAAAAGTTCTGTGAAGTCCTACCAAGAAGGAAAAAGCTTCCAATGTGGGTTCAGAACATGATTATCTTCTGAAAGATCAGTCTTTCTAGGGTGGATAGACTCATCTTCAGGAAGTTGCCTAGCAATGAAAATTTCCATCTATATTATCTCATTAAGATCAATAGTATAAGTAACCTAGTTCACTCAGCATAGACAATGATCTTTCTCTCTCTAGGAATGTCTCTTTCTTCAAAGCCCACATCAAATAGCATCATAATGAAGCTTTTCCATCTAGATGCAATTTCATCTTCCTTTGAATGCCTTGGAATTCCTTTAATTTTTGTTTTTCAGTTGTTTTAGTTATGCCTGACTTTCCTGACTCCCCTTGAAATTTTCATGGCAAGGATACTAGTGGTTTGTCATTTCCTTCTCCACTTTCACCTTATAGATAAACTGAGGCAAGCAGAATTGAGTAATTTGTTCAATATCACATAGCTAGTAGTGTCTGAGTCTAAAATTGAACTCAACATGAGTTTTCCTGATCCCATATCTGGCACGTTATCCCCTATACAACCCAACTGTCCATGACCCCTTTAATAGTTGTAACCTCAGATTCTGTCATTTTTTTTCTTTAATGCACAGACTTATTTGCCTTTATTTCTTATTCCTTTTCTAGATTATAAATGCCATGACAGTTAAGGACTACATGTTTAAACTTCACATCTCTCTGAGTATCTAATAAAGTGTCCTGGACATAGTAGTATTTAATGCTACTTCATTAGGTTTTTGACTTACATTATCCTGAGTCTACTGTTCTTCTCCAGTTCATCTTATATCCCTTCAGATTATATAAAATTCCTTATTTCAATTACCATTTTTAAGAACCTACTAATTGTAAATTATTCTGCTAGGTACTGGGAACCCAAAGATGGAAAAAATAAAACATGACTCCTATTCTCAAGGAGCTTATAGTTTGATAGGAGGATGAGACACTCTCCCAATACTCAATGATTCTTAAAATACTACATAAGCTTTAAATAGTAAAGTTGTTAAGCTAGACAATTTATATATTATAGTTGTAATGAGAAGAGTGCATAGGAAAAGTTTTTAAAAAAGAATATGGTGTGTGTGTGTGAGAGAGAGAGAGACAGACAGACAGACAGAAAGACAGATAGAGACAAAGAATCAGGGTATTCCTGAATGAAAACAAAGGAAACAAGCATGTCCTTAAAAGAGTAGTAGAATTTCAAAATGGGGAGTGAGTTTGTCTGAACATAGTTTCAAAGTGAATATACTTAGAAGACGGTGCAATGGGAAGAGAAAATGATTAGTAGTACAGTTTGAGTAAAGCAAATAGTACATGAAAGATAATACTGTGATATAAATTAGGGAAAATAGGTTGATGTCAGTACTTAGATGTTCTAAGACAAGAAAGTAAGGAATCTACAATGTAAGGTAATAGAAAATTGATGAAGATTTTTGAGCAGGGGGAATTATGTGATCACCCTTGTGCTTCCAAAATTTTATAAAAAATAACATTCTTCTGTGTATTTAAATCAGTTATCTTTTGAGACATTTTCAAAATGAGGATACTTAGGTCATTTTATTGCTTCATATACATGTGGAAGAAAAGAAAATTCATAGAAAATAAACTTCCTAATTATTATCCATTTTATGTCAGTGGTATCTTCAAATTTCACTCTATTTTGACATCTGCACAAATTGCACTGTATGAGGTAATCCACTATGAAAATGCAAAACAATGTTTCACTTTATTCAAGCATTCAGTGATATTCTGGTTCAATCAATCTCATTTGTCAATTCAAAATAATTCAAGAAACTTGCTGAATTCATACTCTGTTCCAAGTCTTATGGTAGATGTGGGGAATAGTTCAATGCTTCTGTTATCACTTTGGAATGGGTAATCTCTTTGACATTGCAAATCATCATTCCTCCAAACTTTTATATCTGATTTAATTCTTGTTCCTGCAATTGTGTGAACAAATGCTTCACAGAGGTCCCATCAAATACCCTAATTGCTATTGTCCTATATTTTTTAATTAACGTTTCATGTATACTAGTGCAGCACTCAAGCTGTTTGTTTCCTACCCATCATTCTTCAATCCTGATAAGCCAATTCCCTTTTCTGGGCAGACATTTACTTGATGATGCATTTTATTTCAATTATTGTTTATAAGCCAGTACTAGTAAAAATGGTCAGGGAGACTATGTTCATATGGAGAGAGAAGGGTTTCCATAGTAACTGGTATATAGAAGGAAAGAGGAAAAAAGATTTAAGATAAAGTAAAGTTTGTTTTCCATGGAACAGGCATCCCAGAAGGCATAGAGAAAAGGATAGGTGGTGACTAGTTGAAAATGAATTTGGAGGTTAAGGGACAGGGATACGGAATCAGATTCTGAGTTGAGGAATGGGATTTGCAAAAGGATTGACAGCATGAGTATCCAGTCTTTTAGCTCTTCTGAGCTGCATTACCTAACAAGAATTTGTCAAAGGCTGCATATAAAATTTAATATTTACTTATGATTACAACATAGTCCCATATTACCAATGAGTATAATAATAAAATGCAATAATGAAATGAAGTATAATCATGAAAAACTAATGAAAATAATAATAAAATTTTTACTTTTTAAAGTGAAAAACAAAAACATACCATTTTTAATGTGAACACTAAGTGTGCTTTTTCAATTCCAGTGCATGTTTTGATAGAGGTTATAGTGATGTAATGAATATTTTCAAGTTGCTTATTTGAAATTTATACTCTATTTTTATTTTTTTGCATGCTTCATATGGGAAAAAAGCTATTTGCAAATATATGTACTCCCCAAAAGAACAGGGAATGTACTCCCTGTCATGAACAGGGAATGTGAAATGTTGGATATTTTTCTTTAGGCAGGTGCAACTTATAAAAGTCCAATAAAGACAAGTGAATAAATTTTTCTTTTATATTACATATATGTTTGCATGTTTATACATTCTGTTTGCAAGTTTGCAGATAATGTACTGATGTCAAAATGGAGTTGCAAATATATTAAAATGCAGTTGGTATTTTCTAAACATCTTGAAATCTATTCTCAAAATCCTATAACAAAATTACAATTTATATTGCATACAATAAAATTGTCTGTAGCAATTACAATGAGAAATAAGATGTTTTAAAATAAAGGTTCTTATTTCTATAAGCATATCTTTTGTTTTTTACTAATTTATTTATTTTCATTACTATGCACATGTATATTTTTAAGTTACAAAATTTCCTTCCACCCTCCCTTCCCACCCCCCTCCCCTCAGTGGTGAACAGTCAGTTTAGCATTGTACATACATATTTTAATAAATATGTTTAGAGATATTAATTTTTGTTATGAGGAATTAGGATTAAGGGAAAGAGATACATAAAAGATAATTTTTATAAAATGTTCATCAGATTCTAAAAGGTTGGGATTTTTTTTGTTTAGTTTTCCTTTCCTTCCTTTAGATGGGGATAATAGAGTCCACAGCCAGTCTAATACAGTTGTTCTAGCTCAATGGACTGCTGAGAAAAGCTGCTTCCATCAAGATTGTTCATCTCACAATGTTGTTGATGTGGACATTATTCTCTTGGTTCTACTCCCTTAAGTCAGCATCAGATCCCATAACTCATTCAATGCTTCTCTAAAGTCTGACCATTTTTGGTTTCTTAAAGAACAATAGTATTCCACAGTATTCATGTACCATAAGTTGTTTAGCCATTCCCCAATTGATGAACATTCCCTCAATTTCCCATTTTTTTGCCAATACAAAAAGGGTTGCTATGAATATTTTGGAACATGAGGACTTTTCTCATTTCCTATAATTTCTTCTGGATATAGACCTGGAATTGGAATTTCTGAGTCAAAGGGTTTGAACAGTTTTATTGCTCTTTGGGCATAGTTTCATGTTTCCAAAAAGGTTGGATCCATTCACAACTCCACCAGCAATGCATCAATGTCCCAATCCTCCCATAGCCTCCCAACATTGATCATTTTCTCTTTTTCTCATCTTGGACAATCTGCTAAGTGTGAGATAATACCTTGTTGTTTTAATTTGCTTTTCTCTAATCAATAATGATTTGAAGCATTTTTTCATATGATTAATATGTAGCTTTAATTTCTTCATTTGAAAATTGTCTGTTCATATCCTTCGGCCATTTATCAATTGGGGGATGACTTGTGATATTATAAATTTGATCCAGTTCTCTATATATTTTAGAAATGAGACCTTTGAAAGAACTCCTAGTTGTGAAGAATGTTTCCCAGCTTTCTGTTTTCCTTCTAATTTTGACAGCCTTGATTTTATTAATGCAAAAGTTTGTTAATTTATTATGGTCAAAGTCATTTGTTTTGCATTTTTATAATGTGCTCTAATTCTTGTTTGGTGATAAATTTATCCCCTTTCCATAGATCTGATAGATGAGTATTTCTTGATCTATTGATTTATCTATGGTGTAGCTCTTTATGTCTAAATCCTGTACCCATTTTGACCTTATTTTGATATAGGGTGTGAGATGTGGATCTATGTATGCCTAGTTTTTGCCATACTCTTTTCCAAATTTTCCCAACAATTTTTGTCAAATTAGTGAGTTCTTATACCAGAAGCTACTATCTTTGGGTTTGTCGAATAGTGGATTGCTGTAGTCATTTACTGTGACTTCTTTAGAACCTATCCTAATCTACTGAGCCATTGCTCTATTTTTTAACCAATACCTGGCAGTTTTGATAACTGCCACTTAAGAGTTAGTTTTTAGACCTGGCAGAGCTAAGTCACCTTCCTTTACATTTTTTTTTCATTAGTTCCCTTGTTATTCTTGCCCTATTGTTGTTCCAGATGAATTTTGTTACTACTGTTTTCTAGCTTGGTAAAGTAGTTATTTGGTAGTTTGATTGGTAAGGCACTGAATAATTTAATTTGGTTAGAATTGTTCTTTTTATTTTATTAACTCAACCTAACCATGAATAATTAACATTTTTCAATGATTCAGATATGATTTTATTTGGGTGAGAAGTGTTTTATGATTGTGTTCATAAAGTTTCTGAGTTTCTCTTGGGAGGTAAATTACCAAGTATTTAATGTTTTCTATAGTTATTTTAAATGGAGTTTTTCCATCTCTTGCTCTTGGGCTTTCTTGTTCATATATAGAAATACTGATGATTTGTGTGGGCTTATTTTATATCCTGATACTTTGATGAATTTGTTAATTGTTTCAAGGGATTTTTTAGATATTTTTCTTAGTTACTCTAGATATACCAGATCATCTGCAGAGTGAAAGTTTTGCTTCCTCATTGCCAATTATGATTCCTTCAATTCCTTTTTTCTTCTCTTATTTCTATTGCTAGCATTTCTAATACTATATAGAATAGTAATGGTAAAAATTGGAATCCTTGTTTCACCCCTGATTTTATTGGAAATGCTCTGAGTTTATTCCTATTACATATAATATTTGTTGATGGTTTTAGATAGATACTATTTACTTTTTAAGGACAACTCCATTTATTCCTAAACTTTCTAGTGTTTTTAATGGGAATAGATGTTGTATTTTATTAAAGGATTTTTTTTAGCATCTATTGAAGTTATCATATAAATTCTGTTGGTTTAGTTATTGATGTGTCTAATTGCCATAGTCTCATTGCTAAAATTTTATTTAAGATTTTTGCATCAATATTCATTAGGGAGATTGGTCTATAATTTTCTTTGTGTTTTTTATCCTGGTTTAGGTATCAGCACCATATTGGTGGCATAAAAGGAATTTGGCAGAACTCCTTCCTCTCCTATTTTTTTCAATAGTTTATGTAGAATAAGGATTAATCGTTCCTTAAATGTTTGATAGAATTCATTTGTAAATCCATCTGGACCTGGAGACTTTTTCTTAGGGATTTTATTGGTATGTACATCTTTTGCAAAAAAGAATAAATCTCCAATAGTCTGTGAGACCACACAATGGTAGTGACAAGAAAAATTTGACCTCTGTTAATTATTGATTAAGCTGGTTGGTAATGTTACAACATTGATTCATGTGCTCATCCATTCCTTCATTTTTGGTTTAAGCAACTCAAGACATTTGAATGGGCTTTGAGAATCTTATGCAATCTATGGGATACAGATCGAAAACACCTGATTTACAGGATTTCCAAAGATGTAACAGGACTTTCTAGAAATAGGCAAAAAAATGAGATCAAAGGATGGGAGGCAAGAAAGTGCAGGACATATCTGAAGTGGTGTGGGGTATGATATTGCAGTGCTATTCAGTTGCTGGAAAAAATAATCAAGGGAGTAATAAATAAAACTCAAAATGGAGGTTGTCTTAGGGGGGAAGGGAGTTCATGACTACTGATTGCAAAGAACTTTGAATATTAGTCAATATATTTTTTCAGTTTTTAAAATTTTTTCCTTAAAGTTTTGAGTTCCAAATTCTATTCCTCCCTTCCTTCCTCCCTTCTTCCCTCCCTGAGACCATAAGCAATCAGTTATAGATTTCCCATGTGAAATTATGTAAAACATTTCCATATTAGTCATTTTATACAAGAAAACTTTAATCAAAGAGAAAAGAAAGTGAAAAATACAGGATTGAGTCTATATTCAATCAATATCAGTTGTTTCTCTGGAGAGTTTCCTTATTAGTACTCTAACATTGTCCTGGATTATTGTATTGCTGAGAATAGCTAAGTCATGCACAATTCTGCATTGAACAATTTTACTGATTGTGTACAACATTTTCTGGCTCTATTCACTTTACTCTGCACCAGTTCATGTAAGATTTTTCCAGATTTTTCTGATCATCCTGCTTGTCATTTTTTATAACACAGTAATATTTCATTATAATCATATTCCACAGCTTGTTTAATATTTCCCCAATTTTGTTTACAATATTTGGCCACCACAAACAAGCCACTATAAATATTTTTGGACAAATTTTTTCCTCCTTTGCATTTTTTTGGGATAGAGATCTAGCAGATCCTTACTGGATCATATGCTATGCACAGGGCATATTCAAAATGCAATGCCTTTTGTACATAATTCCAAATTGCTCTCCAGAATGAACACACAATTCCACCAAAAATACAATTTTCATACATCTCCTCAAATATTCAAATTTTTTCTTTTTTGTGACATAGAGTTGTTAAGAGTTACAAATAATATCTTATCATATAGAGATATCAACAGTTCAGCCTTACTGAATTGATTATGGTTTTCCTCTTTTTTTAAAATATTTTTTTATGTTTCTCAAGAGTCACTTATTTAAAGGTCAAATTGTTTATTCAGTTCTAGTCTTTTAAGTAGAAATGCTTGAAAGTTCTCTATCTCATTAAATATTCATTTTCTTCTGAGAAATTATATCTAATTTTACTGAGTAGTTGATTTTGAGTTGTAATCCTAACTTTTTTACCTTTTGTATATTATATTCTATATCTTCCGGGTCTTTAATGTGGAAGCTTCTAAATCTTATGCAATCCTGATTGTAGCTTCATGATATTTGAATTGTTTCATTTTGACTGCTAGTAACACTTTCTCCTTGATCTGTGATTTCTGGAATGATGTTCATGAGAGTTTTCATTATGGGATCTTTTTCAATGTGGCAATCAGTGAATTCTTTAATTTATATTTTATATTATCTCTCCTTGCCTTTTTTTAAATCAGAAATCTTTATTTATTTGTTTATTTATTTTCATCCATACTCACATGTATATTTTTAAATTTCAAAATTTCCTTCCACCCTCCCTTCCCACACCCTCCCCCTTTCCTCAGCAGGGAGTGGTCAGGTTAGTATTATACATACATATTTTGATAAATTTATTTATAGATTATGAGGAATTAGGATTAAGGGAAATAGATATAAAAGAGAAAATTTTTATAAAGTGTTCATCAGATTCTGAATGGGTTTTTGTGTGTGTGTATGTGTGTCATTCTAGAGTCTGACCATTTATGATTTCTTAGAGAACAATAGTACTCTATAGAATTCATGTACCATAAGTTGTTTAGCCCTTCCCCAATTGATGGGCATCCCCTTAAATTCCAATTCTTTGCCACTACATAAAGAGCTGTTATTAAAATTTTGGAACATGTAGAAATTTTCTCTCTTTTTATAATTTCTTCTGTATATATAGACCTAGAATTGGAATTGCTGTGAAAATGGATATGAACAGTTATATTGCTCTTTGGGCCTAGTTCCATATTGCTCTCCACAAAGGTTGGATCTGTTCACAATTCTACCAGCAATGCATTAATGTCCCAATCCTCCCATAACTTCTCCAACAATGATCATTTTCCCTTTTTCTCATCTTGAGCAATCTGATAGGTATAAGGTGAGTGAGTTATTTTTTCAATGAGAAATTTCACAATTTCTTCTAGTTTTTTCTTTTTCTTTTTCATTTTCTTTTATCATATCTTGATGTCCCATAGAATCATAAGTTTCTGCTTATTCAATTCTTGCTATAAGGATATCTGAGTACTTTTCAGGACACCTTTGATGTCCACCTGAGTCACCTAACATTTACCCGAGTCTCCAAGGATCTGTAGCATACACAGTGGCCACACCTGAGTAAACCATCACAACAGATGAGTAAATCAGGTTGAGGGTAACCAAGGGGATCTCAAACCCATCATTGAAGTAGGGAAGTATCTACTCCAAACTTGTGAAAACTTCCCCTGTTGGAATGAGTCAATAAGAATAATATGTTTCAATGGCCATAAAATATAACTGAAGAAGACAATGTGGAATACTTAGAGCTTAGTTAAACATCAAAGATCCACGGACATCTTCTCTATCTCAGACTGTCACCAGTTGTCTTGGCACTGTCTTGCTACTGGACTGTGATGACTTTGAAAGAGAAAGTGAGACCAACAACTTCATGAAACTCTTCCTCACTTAAGTCCAATTTATGCACAAATTAAAAGATATCACCCATATAATTTTACTCTTTCTATCTCAAAGTCCTATGGTGATGGGCAAGTGATGAAGTACCAGGTGTAAATATACTGAGTACTGTAGTCACCAACCCTGCCCACAGGCAGTCCAGGACATTGGTACAACTTTCTCATTTGAAGCAGCAGTGGGATTCAGCACCCTCCTAATTGTCTGTGGGGGAGGAGCTAGGAAAGGTCCCCTACAAATTGCCTGCTTATTCAAATCTCTCCTGATTGTCATGTTAGGTAGGGATCCTACCCTGTGATTGAAGCACAAAAAAAAAGTATAAAAACTTCAAAAATGATTTTCGGGGCAGCTAGTGGATAGAGCACCAGCCCTGGAGTCATGAGTACTTGAGCTCACCTCTGGCTTCAGACACTTAATATTATTACCTAGTTTCTTGGCCTTGGGCAAACCACTTAACTCCATTAGCCTCACCAAAAAAAACTAAAAAAAAAAAGATTCTTTAAAAAGGATCGCCATCAGTGCATGGAATATGTGTACACTTGTAGATAATGTGAGATCCAATAGACCAGAAAGACAAACAATTGTTTGCAAGAGATTCAGTAACTTTCCCATCCAACTTAGAAACCCTAAATGAAACAAGGCTGGCAAATGAAGGTCAATTTACTGAAGTCAGAATTGGATGCAAGTTTTTCTGGAGTGGCCTCAATGAAGCAAGCACCATGAATTAGTCAAAAAAAATCTCATATACCAACCAAAAGAAGTGAATGATAGCCTCATGACAATGCATTTACCACTTGCAGGATAATACCTATATCCAACATTATCAGTGCCTATACTCCCACTATGATTAATGCTGATGAAGTCAAAGAAAAATTTTATGAAGAGCTGGAGACTCTTTTTCATCAATATACCAAAAGAGGACAAGTTTATAATTCTGAGTGACTTTAATGGTAGAGTACATTCAGACTATCACAAATGAAAAAGTGTACTTCAGAGGTATTGAGTTGGAAACAGCAACATCAGCAGTCACTCATTACTAAAGACTTATACATCTCATGATCTTCTATTCATAAATACTGTTTTCCATTTACCTAAATGCAATAAAATTCATGGCATCCACTTGCATCTAATAAACTGTGTGATTGTAGGATAAGACACATACAGGATGTGAGAGTTGGACTGATCACAGTGTCTTCCTCTCCAAACTAATTATTTATGTAAAACAGAAGTGGTGACCCCAAGGTGAAATGGCAACCCAAAAATTAATATCAAGAGATTAGAGTACTTCTCTGAATAGGAACAGTTTGTTGCTAACTTGGAGGGAAAGTTGAACCACACACAGTTGGCCACAGTGGAGCAGATAAAGAGTGGGCAGCTTTAAGAGATTTAGAATACAGAGCTGTATTTGCTCATCTTGGTCAGAGCACTTGCATACATCAAAACTGGTTTGATGAAAACAATGGGAAAATACAGAAGATGCCAAAACAAAAAAGAACTCCACAGTGTTTACCAGCAGGATAATTAATTCATTTCTAAGAAGGGAACATTAGAATTAAATCAAAAGAAAAGTGAAGCTTAGAAAGATATATTATTCTTGACTCAGTAAGAAGATAGATGAAATCCAATTTCAGTCAGATAGCAACAATGCAAAATACCTTTATGATGCCCTGAAGGCTATTTATGAGCCAAAGACATATAGTACATCTCAACCACTTAGTGCTGATTGAGTAATATTGATTAGTGACAGGGACATGATCTTAGAGATTTGGACTGGACACTTCCACGTTGTTCTTAACAGAATAATGTAAAAGTCAATGACCATTTGCCTCAAGTTGAAGTCAATTCTACTCTAGCTGAAGTTCTAACTGAAGAAGAGATTTTGAATGTCATTAAGTTCCTTTCAAGTGACTAAACACCTGATGCTCAATTAACCCTTAAAGATCTCCTCTGCCTCCCCTCACAGTGTGTCCCTGTGGGAACCATTGGTTAGCAAATGGAGAAATTTTAAATAATATGGATAACTTCATTTCCCTTGACAGTGTATTTTCTAGGGAGGAACGCATTGATAATGAGGTTGACATGGGCATTGTCAGAGCTAAGTCAGTGTTTGAGGAGACTCCAAAAGAAACTGGGAGAAAAGTCTTACACCAACTACCAAACAGAGCTATCTTATTAACCTCATTGTTGTATGTTTATGAAACCTGGATAGTCTACTAGAGCCATGCCAAAAAACTGAATCACTTCCATTTAAATTTTCTTCCAAAGATTCTGAAGATCAATTGGCAGAATGAGATACCAGACCCTAAGACCCTTTCTTGAGCTAAACTGTCAAGGATTCACATTACTACAAACTACAAAGATCATTGTTCAAATGCCAAACATATATTTGCCAAAAAGACTATTTTATGAAGAACTCACAAAGGGAAGAAAAATTGACACAAAATACAAGGACACTCACCAGGTCTCTCAAGAACTGTGGAACTGATTGTGCTTCATGGGAGACACTAGTACAGGATTGCCCATCATGGCATACCCTCACCAGAAATTTGCTATGACTATGAGCAAGGCAGAATGGAAGCAGCTCAAGGGAAATGTGAGGTACACAAGTTTAAATAATTGAATTCAAGAATTCACTTGGACTATTTGTGACTGATCTGCATTCCAAACTTGTATTGACCTGATGGGCCATAGTTGGTTATACTGTATCTTGTCTATAACATAATGGTGTCATTTTAGCTCTCTTTGACAGTGAAGGACAACACACCAAACTTGTTCAATTATAATTTTTAAGGATTATTTTCTTCAGTGAGTTTTTTTAAACTTCCTTTTCCATTTAGTCAATTCTATTTTTCAGGAAAGTATTTTCCTTGGTAAAATTTTATATATCTTTTCCCATGCTATTGACTATTTTTGAGGCTTCACATGTAGCCATTTTGATATTGTTGTCATCTTCTAAATTTATCCCTTGATTATTCTCTGTATCACCATAGCAGTTTCTATAGTGAAGGCTTTTTTCCCTGTTGTTTGGCTCATTTTTTACTGCTTTTTAGTCCTGCACTGTCCCAAGTTTTAGGTCCTGGGATTCTGGATTTTACTGTAGACTTTCATTGGGCTTTAGGAATTCACTGCTTACTTTCTCTGTAGGGAAAGCTTCCCTTCTAGCTTGTACTGAGTGTGGGACCTTCCTGTTGATCTACTCTGGGTGTGGGGTTTAGGTGCTGACCTGCTCCAGGGTAGGGTCTTACTGCTAGTTTGCAATGCTAACAGAGTATTACTGACCCTGAAGGAGGAATCTTGTTGCTGGCCTGCCCCAAGGCTTATCCTGGTCTTGGAATGTTGCTGTAGACCCTTTCCTGGAAGGTTAGCTATTGTTGCTGCTCTTAAATCTAGCTCCCCACCCAGCCCAGTGAGCCAGGTGTTTCCTGCCAGGCTGGTAAACTGCTTCGCTTTCACTATATTAAATCTGAGTCAGTTTTTGAGTTATTTGGAAAGGAATTTGGAAGTGCTCCAGAGGTATTCTTCTTCCCTCCACAACTTGGCAATTAGAAGGAGGACCTGACTTCAAATTTGGACTCAGACACTTAATAATTGCCTATCTGTGTGACCTTGAGCAAGTCACTTAACTCTATTGCCTTAAATAAAAAAAATTTTTTTTAAAATTCAGATGAGATTTCAAACTTGAATTAAAAGAATATAAGGAAACACTGAAGGTTTTCAATCAGAGGAGTAATATAATTAGTTTTATGAATAAAGAAACTTAGTTTGGCAGTGATGTGAAAAATGGATTAAAAGGGAGAGTGTGGAGATGAGAAAGTCAGGAATTTATTTTGGAAGTTCAATCGAAATATAAAGAAGACTTGTGGTTGTAGATATGGAAATAGCAAAGAAGTTACTAATGTATCCACAACAGCAGCAACACCTACAATAATAACTATCATTTAGATAGTACTTTAAAGTTTGTAAACTGCTTTATTCATTTTGTCCTCATGAAAACCCTGGGAGATAGTTGCTGGTATCATTATCATTTTAAAGAGGAAGAGAATGAAGCAAAGTTCAAGTGACTTGCCCAGAGTCATATAGTTTTTAAAAGTTCAAGGAGGCATTTGAACTCGTTTTTCTGACTCCAAGTCAGCACTCTATCCATTAAGCTATTTTGACTGCAGTAAATAGCACTTTAGGTGATCTAGCATTAATGTAAAGGAAAATAAGAGAAAAATAATGTTCACTTTTTGATTATGCAAGGCTAAGTATATGGTATTGTCACTAACAAAAATAAGAAAGTCAGAAAGAGAAATACACTTTTGGAAATTATATTTAACTTAATTTAAGTTTACCTTCTCAGAGGAATATTTAAGGAGAAATGCCTTATAAAAGTAGAAGATGTAGGTCAGAAGCTTTATATTTGCCAGTCTCTTTAATATAGAGAAGACAGCATATAGTCATAACTGTGAAGAACCTCTTCAGACACTTCTGCCACAGACATGAAAGCACAAGGAGAATGTTGGAGCTTATCATGTCCAAATCTTTCTTTTTATTAGTTATTGTTCATCTATTTTTTTTCAATCAGGTCCATTTCTTCATGATTCTAGCACAAATATACTGGAGTTTACCATTTCCTTTTTCAGTTCATTTTACAGAGAAGGAAACTGAAGCAAATAGATTTAAGTGACTTAAGGGAAAAACACTAAGTGTCTGAGAAAAGATTTAAATTCAGAAAGATGAGTCTTTCTGACTCCAAATCTGGCACTTTATGCACTTTGTCACCTAGCTACACCTTCTCTTTATTTATATTCAAGTTAATCAAGAATTACTGAGTTTATACCACTGTCTCAAACTCACACAGCTAGTTGGCTGAAGATCAGGAAATACTCTCCAGGTTCTTTTACCTCTCAGACAAATATCCTTCTAATTACACTCAAAATTACAGTTCTTCTTAAAGTATTACTCATGGTCCTTTAAAGAAAAGAAAAGGGGGGCATCTAGGTGGTAGAGTGGATAGAGCTTCAGCCCTGGAATCAGGAGGACCTCAGTTAAAATCTGGCCTTAGACACTTAATAATTATCTAGTTGTGTTATCTTAGGCACATCATTTAACCCCATTGCCTTGCCAAAAACAAAACGCAACAATAAAGAAATGTCAGGTTTCCCCTGATATTACCTTGGACCTATAGGTATAATCCTAGATTCTTCCAGCTAAGTTTTTTCCTATTCACTTAGTATCTTGATACAGATGTAGGTATATATTTTTTTAATAATTATGAGGTTTCCAAGGAGATGGGGGAAAATAATGATTAGAAAGAGAAAAAGATATGTTTATTGCTTCTTTTTTTTTATTAACAAGGCAATGGGGTTAAGTGACATGCCCAAGGTCAAACAGCTAGGCAATTATTAAATGTCTGAGTCTGAATTTGAACTCAGGTCCTCCTGATTCCAGGGCTGGTGTTCTATCCACTATACCACCTAGCTGTTTCATGCTTATTACTTCTTAATCCTATCCACAGGACCAATCCTAAATTAAGATAAAGATATAACAAAATATTACTGTCTGACATTGCAAATCTTGGTAAGGATCCTCAACTACCACTAACTCCTTTGAAATATATCTTCAGTTTTCGATTATTATTTCCTATATATGTTATCTCTTCTATCATCAGGATATAATAACTTATTTTTTCCTTTACTCAGAAACATTTGGAAAGCATTGGTTTTCTTCTGAAATAATCTCTAATTTGTACTTTATATATCTTGTTTGTATATAATTGTTTGTACTCTGTTTCCTCCCATTAGATTTTCTTGCTTTTTGGAAGCAAGAACTATCTTGCCCTTCTTTCGGAGTAGATTTTTAATAAATATTTGTTGACTTGACTTGGTATACAATGTTATTCAATCCTTTATAGTTACTGGCCCAATACTCCTTTTTTTACATAAATTTATTTATTTATTTATTTTCATCAATATGCACATGTATATTTTTAAATTACAAAATTTCTTTCCACTCTCCCTTCTGACCCCTCCTCCCCTCAGTAATGAACAATCAGTTTAGCATTCTATATACATATTTTGATAAGCATATTTACAGATTAGTAATTTGGGATATGTGGAATTAGCATTAAGGGAAAGAGATAAATATGACATAATTTTTATAAGGTGTTCATCAGATTCTGGAGGGTTGGATTTTTTTTTTGTGTGTGTGTGAGTTTTGTTTTGATTTGTTTTTCTTCCTCTGGATGGGAGTCCATAGCTGGTTTAATATAGTTGTTCTAGCTCTCTGAACTGTTGAGAAGAGCTGCATCCATTAAAGTTGATCATCTCATAATATTGTTGATGTGCACATTGTTCTCTTGATTCTACTCCCTTTGCTCAGGATCAGAACCCATAAGTCATTCCATGCTTCTCTAGAGTCTGACCATTAATGATTTCTTAGAGAACAATGGTATTCCATAGTATTCATGTACCATAACTTGTTTATCCATTCCCCAATATGGGCATACCCTCAATTTCCAATTGTTTGCTCCTACATAAAGAGCTGCTATGATTATTTTGGAATGGAGGACTTTTCACATTTTCTATAATTTCTTCTGGATATAGACCTAGAATTGGAATTGCTGGGTCAAAGGGTATGATCACTTTTATCGTTCTTTGGGCATAGTTCCACATTGCTTTCCAGAAAGGTTGGATCCATTGACAACTCCACCAGCAATGCATCAATGCCCCAATCCTGCTACAACCTCTCCAATATCGATCATTTCCCCTTTTTCTCATCTTGGCCAGTCTGATAGGTATGAGATGATACCTCATTGTTGTTTCAATATGCATTTCTCTAGTCAATAATGAGGAACATATAGCTTTAATTTCTTCATTTCAAAAGTGTCTGTTCATATTCTTTGACCATTTATCAATTGGGGAATGACTTGTAATCTTATAAATTTGGTTCAATTCTCTATATATTTTAGAAATTACACCTTTATCAAAACTCCTAGTTATGAAGATTGTTTCCCAGTTTTCTGCTTTCCTTCTAATTTTGGCAGCATTGATTTTATTAGTGCAAAATCTTTTTAATTTCATATAGTCACAATCATTCACTTTGCAGTTTATAATATGCTCTAATTCTTGTTTGGTAATAAATTTATCCCCTTTCTATAGATCTGATAGATAAGAGTATTTCTTGGTCTATTAATTTATCTATAGTATCTCTCTTTATGTCCAAATCCTGTATCAATTTTGACTGTATTCTGGTATAGGGTGTGAGATGTGGATCTACATATTCCTATTTTTTGCCATACTATTTTCCAGTTTTCCCAACAATTTTTGTCAAATAGTGAATTCTTATATCAGAAGCTGATGTCTTTAAGTTTGTCAAATAGTAGATTGCTATAGTCATTTACTACAATTTCCTTAGAACCTATCCTAATCCACTGATTCTTTAATCTATTTCTTAACCAATACCAGGAAGTTTTGATGACTGACACTTTATAGTATAGTTTTCGATCTGGTAAAGCCAGGCCACCTTCCTTTACATTTTTTTTTCATCAGTTCCCCTTGCTAATCTTGTTCTTTTGTTGCTCCAGATGAATTTTGCTACTACCTTTTCTAGTTTGGTGAAGTACTTATTTGTTAGTTTGATTGGTAAGGCACTAAATAAGTAATTTAGGTAGAATTGTTCTTTTTATTATATTAGCTCAACCTAACCATGAGCATTTGACATTTTTCCAATTATTTAGATCTGACTTTATTTGGGTGAGAAGTGCTTTATAATTGTGTTCATATAGTTTCTTTGGTCCAATACTTCTAGGGTATTTAAATATTTAACTGCTGAATAAAAAAGTTCTTTAAATTTTTAAAATTATCAGAAAAGCATTCTAAAATTAAAGAAATGTGATTGTGATAACAATTTTGCCTGATTCAAATGAATATATCAATCTCTGTCATTCATCCTGGGGTAGATAAAGAAACATTATTTGGACTAAATAAGCACTTAAAAATTTCTATATTTTCCTCAAAGTATACCAATTAAAATACATTAATATTTTAATGAATCTATGCTTATATCAGTATGGATATTTCATCCAGTATGTCAAATATTCATGCCCTCTCATCTTATATATGCCTCATATCTTTTCACAAGTGCTCTGAGCACTTTTTTAGTGGTTATCAAAGGTGATATGCTGAAGTTATGTGGATATCAAATGTGAATGAACTTCCACAAGAGAACTTGAAATTATGTAGCTAGGAAAAGAAATGTGAGATTTTTTTAAATGATATCTTTAAATGTCTTTTCATGCCATTAAAAAAAATTAGTTTTTTTCAAGTCTTTTAATTTCTTGGTAAAGGGAACTCCAGATGAGAATGTTCCCCTTAATAATGTATTAAAAAATTTTGTTGTATCACTTATAATCTTAAAGAGTTTTCTGGGATGTTGAAAACTTTCTGAATCACAAAGCAAGAATAGGTCAAATGGGATGTGAATGTATGTCTTACAGACTTTGATGATTGCTCTCTATCCAATATGCCATGACTTTGTCTCTGTGAAGTTTTCATGAACAAAAATTCTTTGTCCAATATTCCTAGTCATTCTACAGAATGAAGGGCATAACAAACTATCACAAGTGAAGAAGATGTTTGTACAAGCTGTAAAAACTGAAACTAAAAATAGAGACTCAATAATAACTGAAGCACAGTCCATAACATGTACTATTAGATAATCATGCCCTATAGCCTCAGCTATAAAAATTAACATGATTACTTCTAGTTCAGAATATAGAATTTTTCAACCATGAAACTTCACAATTTTAATGAGTACGACATTTCAATACATTTTAGAATACTGAAAACAACATGAGTACACTGAATTTAATTTCATGCAAGACACATAAAGCTAGATTTACATTTCATTACTTGCTTTTATGCTTGCTATTCCTTTGCCTAGATCTCCCTCACTTCTCTCTACATAACTAAATATTTGCTCATCCTTCCATGCACATTTTCCAAGTCCTTCACAAGCCACTTGAGTGTACTGTGTTCTCTCCTTCCTCAGGAATGATAGATCTAATAGCCTGAAATATTTATTAGATAATTAATCTTAACAATGCTTCATGACAGCATCTGTGTTGTTGATTTTATTGTTATTTAAATCAAATTCCAAAGAACCCATGGCAACACCTTCGATATAGTAAGAACTCAATGAATGTTTGTAGAAATAAAATATCTAACACTCAACTGAATCTGTTGAAATCTTTCTTTTCCTTTTTACTTCAAATTATAGGTGAATTATGAGCCTTTTGATGGGCAGGAAAGGAGTCTTAATTTTTCTTTTCCATACCACACAACGCATAACTCAGTGACTTACACGTAGAAGGCATTAAATAAACATTTGTCAAAAGGTATTTGATTTTCACTGTGGAAAAAGATAGTAAGCAAGTAACTGGACTTGTGGTAGCCTTTTAAAGGAATATGTCAGTGTTAAATGACTTTATTGCCTTTCAGATGACACAATACTTTCTTAAATTAGTAGGTAGAACAATTATTACAAGCTATTATGTGACTCTAATTTTTCCAGCCTTATTTCACACTGCTACATTGGGCATACTCTGTGTTCCAGACAACTAGAATACACCATTCCCCAATTTTATTCTTATCTTTCTGCTTTTATACCCTTGAAGAGGCCATCTTGACTGGATATAGTGTCTTAAATGAACCTGTTTAAATCCTTCTTTTCCTTAAAATCAGCTCAGGTGCCACCTCAATTAAAAGTGATTTTTGCTCTCCTCAAATTTTCCCCGTGGCTTTTATCTTGATTTGTCATCATATTTTATTTTATTCAAATCTTCCCTACTTCTGGGGATTTAATGTTATTTTTTAATCTTTGTCCCCTTTTTTTCATAGGGTTCACTAAAAAAATATTTATTAAATTAAATTTCATTTAATTAAAGCATAACAAAAATATGCTACAATTGACAAAAAGCACCAAGAAAGTCCTTATCCTTATCCTGTTATAGGAAACAATTAAATTAATAAAAGAAAATTATTAATATAAGTAATTTCTATGTAAGAAAATTCAATTTCAAGGGAGTTTTAAAAGTATCAGATAAAATTTCTGGTCAGAAATAGTTTGATCTCACTCCTTTTCTCCTATATGAAATAGTGTTTTTCTTTTAACTTAATAATCATTAGACAGCCCTGTCCTCAAGCTTACAACCTAATGGAGGAGATGATGATGTTTGTCATTTGTTCTCAAAGAATATCATGACATCAGGGGGATGATAACATGACAAGTGCATGAATTAGATTTGAGTGAGGGGATACTGTGCTAAGTCACCAGCCCCACTTTTTCCAGAGTCATCTGGATACAGTGATCAGATATGAATCAGGTTGACTCTAGATACGAGGCCATCAGGTTTAAGTGGGTTGTCCAAGGTCACACAGCTAGAAGCTTTGTGTCTGAGGATGGATTTGAATTCCTGTCCTCCTCACTCCAAAGCTATGCAGCTAGATGGTACAGGTGATTGAGCACTGGCCCTGGAGTCAGGGGGAATAGGAGTTCAAATACAGCCTCAGGTGCTTGACATTAACTTAGCTGTGTGATCCTGGGCCAGTCATTTTACCCTGATTTCCTCTTATCCAGGGCCATCTCCAGTTCTCCTGATCCTTATCTGACCACTGGACCCAGATGACTCTGGAGGAGAAAGTGGGACTGGTGACTTGTCACAGTACCCCTTGCTCAAATTCAATGATCACCTCCTTGATTCTTTGGTCTTCTTCAAGAATGAAGGACAAACATCAATAATCATTAACTTCCCAAGTATTTCTCCATAATTCTAAATTGTAGTGAAATTAAAATGTGAGATTGATATCCAATGATATACAGATTATTGATTTTTCAGAAAAGCAGACAATGAAACACGGACAAATTTAAAATGTCTAAATGATTAAGTTCTTATATAAGGGGATCTTGAAATTAACTGACTCATTTGCACCTTATTTTAATTAAGGATAATTCACATTTTCTTTGAACAAATTATTCAGGCCTTTCTTTTTTCATGTCTATCACTCTGTCTTCATCTTCCTTTTTATCTCAATGGATAAAGCAAAATTCCCTTACAGGAAAATCTAAAGGTTTCATAAATTGAAAATAAAGTTTACCACCTCCTCGCTAAGGACATTTCCTTTTTATTTGTCAGTTATAGTTGTAGGATAAAGATTAGGAATGCAGGGCAAAAGACTATTTGTATTTTTTCTTTACTTGTAAAGATTTCATTTCCACTGAACAATAAGAAATTTTCCTGAATCTTCATAAACCATTAATAATGAATCTCTTTACATAAAAGAGCAACAGTTAAAAGAGAAGCACTTAGTTCCCTGAGCTTTGCTCTATTATAGACTGCTTTAAATGTTAGGGCATGAATTAAGTTTTATTTCTGCCTTTTATTTCTTTGTTTCTCCCTCAGGGACTAGCACAGTACACTAGTCATAGAAACACAATAAATATTTATGGAATAAAGGAAAAAAAATTAGTGCAACAAGTATTCTCAGTTTTTTGCTAGTAGTCTGAAAGTTAACATCTCACAAAGGTCTGTTAAGGAGAATTAATTTCAGCAATAAATGTTAATAATTCATAATTATATAGTAGTCCACATTCAGTCCTGCTGCTAAGGATTCTGTCTTGCCAATCTACATTGACATAATTCTTGCTTGTATTTTTCTTGAAGGAGGCTTGGTGAACAGTGAACAAAACAATAACAACACAAACAGAATACAAACTCTTCACCTACCTCTTCACAGCTAGTCCTGAAATCCATGTGCTATGGCACAGTAAAGGGTATTGTCTGAAATGATAGAAATAGTATACCATTAAATTCAGCATTGGTAGGAGCATGGAGGAAAAACTCATAGGCTTGTAAAATTATGAAACAAATGTTGTGGCCTTCTCAAATTGTGTAACTATGCATAACTATCTAGGACTCCAACAGTATAATGAAGTGAGAGAAATAAGGAGAAAACAGACTTCCTGGCTTATATAAAGTATAAACATCTTGATTTTAATTCACTGTGATTAGGAAAGAAAGTACATTTCCACCACACCCCCTCCACTTGTGAAGCATTCAGATATGACCTACTCTGTGATTAACCTCTTCTTACAAGTGCTAGCTTATTTCTAACATTTGTTTGGAAAGTCGTGTTTGCAGCAGGGAAAGAACCTTCAAAAGAGTAATTAAAAGTTGCTTTTCATATGGTTATCTCTTGCAAAAGGTTGACTAATCTTTTTTCCTTCTAATTAAAAAGATGCATGCATGAATAATTTTCTTCTTGGACTTGAGATTTTATTCACAAACATTACTGCTCAGAAAAACAAACCATTTATCAAGGAGGCTAATTTTTAGAAATTTCTCTGTTGTGAAGTAGAGGAAATTGCTTCAAATAGGATTAAGTAAAAGGCCACTGGTTTCACACAAGTGAATTCTGAAATTACTGAAATGACAGGTCTAGGTCTATACTAATCTCAAGGTACATCTAAGCTTCTATAAGTACATGTTTAAATAGCTTGCTTTTATTTATGAGGTAAATTTAATGGATTGTCATTGTCATAGAATAATGCTATACAGTCACTATAAAAAAATTGAGGCGAAGTATAATAGTTTAGAAAAACAAGCTGTCAAAGAAAAATTGAAGTTTAATTTCAGGATAAAAACCATGACAATTATGATAGTAAATGCTATTATTTACTCTCTTCTATTGCACTAGATTGAGTGATACCTCATATAGGAGATATAAGTGCAATAAGTCCACAACTATTTCAGCATTGTCACTGAATTGATAAATTATTGGTGGTTCAAAGAAAAAAAATACCTTTTATTGATGTTCATTTACTTTCATTTAAAATGCGTACATCCTTTCTCATTATATAATAATAATAATCATCATCATCATTTATGTAATGCTTTAAAATTTTCAGAGTGCTTCATTAATGTTATCTTGCTTAATCTTCACACCTATCCTAGGGAGAAAATTGAACTGTAGATAAAGGTTAAGTGATTTGCTCCTCTGTGTCTGAGATTGGATTCAAAGTTAGATCTTACTGAATCTACTTCCTTTTCTATCTACTGCACCACCCAGCAATCTTCCTTTGTAGGGTAACATGAAAGAGATATATGAAATACTGAAAACTGTACATAAAAATTCTAATAATTCAAATTGGTTCTAAAAAATTAAAATTCCAAGGATTTCTCATAGGTTTAAAAGTATGTGTGAATCATGATCAAAGAATTTTCAGAGTTCTAATTTTCTCAGTGATATAAATATGAGTTTTGACCTGTTTAAAATTTTGTGTTGGGATTTCTTTTAGTAGAAAAGAAAATATCTACAAATAACCCTAGTGTTCTTGGAAAAACCTGGCAATTGATAGCTCCAGAGAAACAAAAATCAGATCTCTCCAGAAGAAAAAAGAAATGGACCAGAAGTTTATTTTGTTTGATTTTTTCCCTTTTGTATTTCTTATTTGCATGGATTATTTAAACAAAGAGGTCTATTCCCTTTTCATCTCTGTAACTTTCACTTCAATTCTGTAAATACTTCATCCATCTTTATGTTCCCCTATCCTCCCCCTCACTCCCACTCCCACTATAGACAGACCTCATATTTGATGCCTGTCCATTCTTCTAGTAACCCTCTATCTCCAAAAGATGCTAACTCTCCCTCCAATGCCCCCCTCATTTTTTTATTTCTACAGCAATTTAGTTGATCTACAGTTGACAGAATGACATTAGCTGGGATCAAAATGTGGAAAATGGTGAAAAGTATGTTTCTCAGAAATATAGTCCTGGTAAAAATATTTAGTTTTTTTAGAGAATACTCATTATATCAATCACCTTGTTAACTTAGTAAGAAATTAAGACTCCTGGGTATCTCCCAAGAGGACAATGATCAGGATACAGTGAGCCTTGTTCTGCTGGGAAAAGACAGCAAGAGATCAGATAGTATTTTACAAGGTTGATAGTATTTGAGGAGCAGTTTGGGTAACTTAATATTGTACAACTTTCATGATCAGGCCAGAAAAGAGGTCAATAATATTTCCTTTTGTATAAAAGTTTCGATTCTTTCCTAGTTCAGGTGTAGTCATTGCTTTGATGGCCATCACCTAAAGGTTACAGATAAGATCTAAAGAGGATAAAATTTAAAAAATGTCTAAATAATAAGTATATTTAAACTATTCCCTATAAATATCATTTGATTTTTCACACGAACTTACTTAATAGTTCAGTGCCCAGTGAAGAAGCATTGATATCATTATCATAACTTTGTAAAAGTAGGCCTGAGACTTAACAAATCTGTAATTACAATAAGGAGAAATCTCAGAGACTGATTAACAGGGATCTGATTCTGAAGGGAAGTCTGCAGAAAGTTAAAAAATAATCAGTCAACCATTATTTTTCTTAATATATATGCCAGGCAATATGAACACTGAAGTTAAAATTACAAAGGTGAGAAAGTCATTGTCCTTGAACTTGTTACATTTGATTACAGAGAATGAATAAAAGAGAGTAAAATCACCAGACACAGACAGTCAACAGCCTTGGGCATTGAGTTCACTCACATACACAATAGATGATATGACTAGTTACTCTTAATGATCTTTGAAGAATAACCAAGAGTGGGAGAGGCACAGTAGAATAAGAAAAGTAAAAACACAGTTCTAATTTTCCAAAAGAAAGGAAAAAAAAAGGGAGGGGGGTAGGGAGGCTGAAGAGAATAGAATTTGTAATAAATAAATCATAGAGTTTGACTTCAATTTCTGGCAACATTGTGGACTATATCATTAAATGAATGGTTAATACATATAAAAATAAGCAGTAGCCTCAAAGAATTTTTATTCTATTATCACTAATAGATCATATCAAATTAACAATATTTTTATAGAAGAGGGAAAAGGATGTGGATAAAGGAAAGGAAAGAGAGAAAACAGTTGTGTCATATTGACTATATTTGAGGGATGTTAATAGATTTGATTTAACAAAACATTAAATATTTGACATTATTTCATGCTATACTCATAGAAAATTTGAGGAGATAAGAACTAGATGATAACAGAGTTAAGTGAGTCCAAAAGTAGTTGAAAGACCAGACCCCAAGAGTAATCGTTAATGTTTGGATATTAATTAAAAAAGAAGTTTCTAATAGACTGCCCCAAGGTTCTGTGATTGGTCCACTTTATAAATAGAAAGATAAATCAATTGAACTCTCAAAAGATAGACACATATATATTTCTATATCTATAGATAAAATTTAATATGTAAATATAATATATATCAGTCTGCTTATATCTCCTTGTTTATTCAGTCATGTCTGGTCTGACTCTTTGTGACTGATGTTTTCCTGACAAAAGTACTGGGAATACTTTGACATTTCCTTCTTCAGCTCATTTTACAGATGAAGGAACTGAGGCAAAGCAAGTTAAGTGATTAGGGTCACACAACTAGTAAGGCTGACTTTGAATTCAGGTCTTCCTGATTCCAGGCTTAATGCTGTATCTACTGAACCACTTAACTGCCCAAACTATTTCTATATTTATCCAAATATAATATCTATATCTGCATTTATTTATGTCTAACTATTGTCAAAACTTAATTTCTTTTAACTTATATTTCTGATCAAAAATTGGCTTTTCAGCCTCTAATTGAGGTTTATAAGTCTTAATGTTTGTCCTTTGTCCTTCTCAAGGTCTGTTGTCTCCAGCTATAAATCTGAAGGTAGGCTCTGTCTATTTGAAACAGCCTGGTCCCCCTCACATTGCATCTACAAGTTTGGCTTTTACAGTTGTGTGAACAAATAGATAAAGACCATCCTGAGAAGGCAGGAATCTGATCTGGTTATGTCTATAAGAGACTTAAGTAAATTCTCATTTTGGAAGGGATAAATCCCTGTCTATAACACAACTGATAGCAACACAAAATATCAAATCAGAATAAGATTCAGTAGCCCTTCTGCTAATTGAATCTTTGTCATTTCTGACATTGAACAGACCTTATGGATGGGCAAGAGTACCATAAAGCAATCAATGACACCTTTATGTATTAATTTGTAACCTGATTGGCTGGCTACCAAAAATTTTGTGACTCTGTGATTTCTGTACATATTTTTCCCTCATTAAACTCCTGGTTGATTTCTTTAACGATATCTTCAACCTATAGCTTTATCAGTAAGATCTTAGAGAATAAAACTTTGCGTGTAACCTAACTTATTTTTATTTCATTTTTATTGAAAATAATTAGGGTTAACACTATCTTTATTTCATTTATGTAATGGAAGGACTGGCCTTAGATTTTCCTTTCTGATAGATTATTCAATACATGAACAATATTCTTTTCTTATTTACAGTTCAACATTTGAAGTATTAGTGATTTTTATTCAGACCCAGAATGACTAAAGAGCAAGTACTGTGATATGAGAAGGTATTTTAGTGAAGGAGCTGAAAAGAATGATCCTCAGTAGTTGCAAAGTATGAAGTTTGTTCAGATAAGGAAGGATCAATATTCCCCTTCTTAGACCTGTTGCCCCCTTTTTCATTTCCAATGAAGAATTCAAATAAAGAAGACTGCTATAAGTCCTTTGGGGGAGGTGGGAATTGAATGTTTTTTCCCTCAACCAGCTGACCTAAGTTGAATGGTTGAGTATACTGAGATGGGAATGCACAGCCAACTAGGGGGATCAGGAAATCTTTTAAAACTCTCAAATACCCCACTGATAACCACAGACAGTAGCCACCACAAAAGTCAAGTTCAATGAGAAAGGAACATAGCAACCACATGACTACTTTGTGCTGCTTGTTAACTAAGATATCATATTTTGTAAAATCCAGCTCAGATGATCCAGGCAATGATCCATCCATTACTGAGGGCACATGTTAGTCAGGAGTCATGAGGCATGTTCTCTGCAAATGTCTGCCTTCATTTGTTAAACTTGAGCCTATTCTTCCAGAGACTGTATTCATAACTTAGGTCCTGAAGAATGGTATTTTTTTTTGTAAACTTCTATTATTGTTATAAATACTCAGTTAATATTCCACTGCAAATGCTGACTAATGTCAATTGGTTGATCAATATTCAGATATTCAGGAGTTTGCCAGATCAGATGTCAAGAGTAATATTATTAGAAGTGACATTTCTCAAGTTTATCCCTTAAATTGCTGAAAGGAAAAGTAGTAATCGGTCTTCAAAAACTTAACCTGACTATAATATGAGTTGGGCAAATGGTCTCAGGGGATAGAAAAGGTTTCTTAATGTACCTGAGTACCTTGAAAGACAATTTTGTGTTAATCTGCTGTACACACATACACACACACACACACACACACACACACATGCAAACATAAAGACACACACAAAGACATCACTACCAATTTCTAGAGAAGCTTATGAGAAGAGGAACATTTAGAAATGGGCAGCTAGGTAGTACAGAATGGCAGGCCTGAAGTGAAAACACTCATCTTTCTGAGTTCAAATCAGATCATAGATATTTAATAGCTGAATATCCCCAGGCAAATTACTTAGTCCTGCTTGCTTCAGTTCCTCATTTATAAAATGATTTGGAAAAAGAAAGGGTAAATCACTCCAATATATTTGCCAAGAAAATTCCAAACGAAGTCACAAAGAGTCAGACAGAACTGAAAACAACTGAATAACAAACAACTTGCACTATAAGGGATTTACTTGTTATCTGGTTGCAGAGAAACATATAGAAAGAGGAAGGGTGTCCAAGAAGGCAATGAAGAGAAATAGTTTAAGTAAGAAATTGAAACCCTCAAAAATATAGATTCAAAAAGAAAGTCATTCCTATCATTCTTTCACCTTTGATCTACCCTGTGAGCCTCTTGACCTACAAATATAGTAATTATAAGAGAATCTCCCTTGGATAAGATGATTTTTTTTCCCTCTCATGCTTGTCACCCTGAAGTAAGGCCTTATCTTGCTCCCCGATGATTACATTTGCTATATATTTATTACAGCTATACATACACACATAAGTATATATACATATATATTAATCTATAGAAGTTCTATAATTTGCTTAGAAAAATAAGTTTATTTGCTATTCATTCTTTGCTACAGTCTTTATTTTAACCAGATTGTTGGGAAGGGACTAAACAAATAAATGTATGCTCAAGGTTCTCTTCCTCCTTTAAGATAAATCAAGAAGTTTCATTCTGAATAGTCTAAAATTAAATTTCTAGAATAGATATATTTTAGTATTTGGAAGATATTCTAGCCCAAAGTCCCACTCTTCACTCACCTTGGAGACTAGAGCAATGAACAGTCATTCTCATCTGCTCTGGATCTTTCCTGACTCTCTTTTACATAACTATGTTGCTGAATTTGAAGAAAGGGTTCTCTTCCTCCTTTGCTCAGATGTGGGCAAGAACATAGATCATATCTATCCATTCCTTATGAGATAAACATCTATATATTTATATATGAGCAGTCTATATGCATATATGTGTGTATGTATTCATACTATGGATATATACATGTATATATAGGCATATATTTACCCAATTTTTCTATTTTAATCAGAGATATAATTTCATTGCTGTAGGCCATGACCAGTTAGAAATTTCTATCAGTGAGAAGCTTCACTTAACCTATAATCTATAGTCTTGAAGACATGCCTAGGATCCTGGGAGTTTAAGTGACAAACTGAGAATCACAAAACATTCTATGCCAATGCTGGGATGTGACATCTTCCTGATTCTGAGACAAATTTTCAGTCCTCTATTCTATGTCATTTATTTATTTCTATATAACATTTTTCATAAAAGAATTAAATAAAGAACTTGATTCTATGATTAGCAAACGTGTAAAGTACACAAAGATGGAAGGAATAGCTAACATGATAGATAAAAAAAATCAATATCCAGAAATCCCCTTGTTTACAACTGTAGGCCAAATCTAATAAATAATTTAATAATAGTGACTCAAAGTATTAAATTATGGTCTACAAATAAATTACAAATTGATAGGAACAGGAAGAGTGGATATTAAATGATTTGTTTAAAAATCATAAGGATTTAATTGGTTTGCATTCTCAATAATCGACAGTATTTAAGGTAAGCAAGAAATGATTCAATTGTAGACTGCATTTAGAGAGCTCTAAGTTCAAGAATAAAGTTTCACTAAATATTGTGTTAATTGGGGCAGGGAGGCATCTGAGCATTACAGTTTTTTTAGGAAGGACAGTAAAAATAAGGAGAATATAGATGAGAATGGCAACCAATATAAAGCATATATTCACGAATAAATCATGTGATGATTGTGTGAAAGGTGCAAGAAAATTAACCCAAAGAAGGAAGATATAGAAATGGGATGAAGATGTATGTGTAGTAGTGATAGTCATTTTTCAGTATATGAAGGGCTGTCACAGTGAAAAGGGGAGAAAAAAATGAGTAAAAATTACAACTTTTGATTTAAAATAATAAAAGACTTCCTAACAATTTCCTAAAAGTTAAATGCAATACTTTGGGAAGTAGTGGTTTTTCCATCACTGGAGGGTTTCAGACCCAGGCTAGGTGATCATTTGGTAGTTATAGCATAGAGAGATTATTGTTCAAATATAAATTGTATTAGTTAGTCTCTGAGGCCATTTCTCATCTGTTGATTCTGCTCACTGAAAACATTGTATACTTAAAGAGAAAAGAAATTAATTTCTTTTTTTTTTGTTTAAAAAGTCATTATAAATTTATGGTTTATCTTTTAAATGACTTGCCAACTTCTAAAACAAAACAAGAGTGTTAAATATAACTAGTGAAAATGAAATTTAAAAAAAGAATGAAAATTTAGTATGTCCATTTTCAAAAATAACACATTAACTCTTTATGTCCTAATAAATAAAATACATAAATAGCCACTTTTTTTCTGTTTTTTTTCACCCTACCCTAAATTCTCATTCAAAAAAAAAAAAGAAAAACAATTAAAATGGGTCAATGACCAAGACAGTTGGTGGTTTTATGGTTTCAGTAAAAGTCTTTGTAGTGATTGTAATTGTCAAGAAAAGAAAGGATATTTTAAAAAATATTGCACAAGGAAGAGTAACAGTTGCTTTAATTCTACTTGTAGAAAGCAGTATATTCAATATTATTTGTTTCCTTTGGACCATTCATATTCTTAAAATAATTTTATAAACTTACTACTAAACATTAATATAACCAATTTACAAAAGAAAAAAATTAAAACTCAATTAAGTTTGCTTTGCAGCTGCTTAATTTCATACACATGAATTTCAATACATAAAATGTCAAGACAAATTTTCAGCCATTTTTGTTCCCGCCAGATTTCCTTCTTTTTCATTTTTAAATTAGTATTTATTTTTCCCCACTACATGCAAAAATTACTTTCAATAATAAGGTTATGAGTTTCACATTTTTCTCCCTTCCTCCTCTTCTATTCTATAAGGTTTCTTAGTCTATTCTCATTTAGTTTTCACATGATAATAGTGTAGTATGTACTTATGTATTTCCATTTGTTTTTTATTTTTATTTTTCAATCAATATCTTTCTATTTTTTATATTCACCAATCTTAATTTCATATCAGTAATCCAGGAAATTAATTTGCCAAAATTTCGCCACCATTCCAATATTTTTAAATATTTACTTTGCTTCCAGTTCTTTTTTTTAGTGGCAATTATGCATAATGCTTCTGTATAAATCAATCTTGTTCATTTGCCTTTTTATAGTTCCTATCTACTATAACAGATTTGAATCATCCTCACTTAAAAGAGAAAAATTCACATTAGGAAAATTGTGAGTTGGATTAGCAGTAAATTGGAATAAATTGTAATAAGATGTGTAGCCAAAGAAAACACATTTACTTAGGAGGTTATTTTGATGTCAGTTTGTTCTCCATCATTTCTAAGACAGTTAGCTATCATGTTTTTGTGTATTTCTTTAACTTTGAATCAGGTTTATCACTTCCATGCTGTTTCTTTACTTGAGGAAATGAACTATTTGTAATTTCCACATATGAAAATTTTAAAATTAACTTTTACAGAAAGAAATAATGTAACAAAACTAAATATCCACCCAAATTCTTTTGTCTTTTGATTAATTTTTAAATAATGCTTTAGTAGTACTTGAGAAAGTTTATATTGGGGAAAAGAAGATTAGGGCACATCTGGAAAGATTTTTTTTTAATATGCAAACTTGAGAAAATTTTTATTAAAATAGTAAATAAAAGTGAACTGTTTCTTGGTGTGTGTTATAAAATCTAAATTGCAAACATCTCACTGTTACACTACTGAAAGGATATGGGTTATATTTGGTAGTATATTGACAATGCAGAGTGTAGAATTTGGAAGCTGGTAGATCTAATTTATAATTCTACTTTAAGCAAGCTGTGACATTGAATAAGTCACAGTTCCTTTATATGTAAAATAGCAATAATAATAGAACCTAATAGCCAGAGTTGTTTTGAGGATCAAGTGAGATAATATATGCAAAGTGCTTTCCAAAACTAAGTAGTATATAAAAATCAAATATTATTATCTTCTTTTTATCTGTTTATATGAGCTCTGTCTGGGAAAGAGTTGCCATCTTGGGCTTTTTTTTTCATTATTTACTTTACTGTGGAGCATAGATTTTTCTTTTATTTTTTTTTTGTAATTGACCAACATTTAGCATAGTACTTGGCACATATGAAGTGCTCAATAATTACTTGTTGACCTTAATTCATTAAAAGTATAAGAATATGATTTCCTCTTATGTAGGCTCACAGAAAGAATCTTTGGGACATCTCCAAATGTCAAGGAGAAAGGCTAGAGATGATGATAATATTGCTGATATAATACAATACAGTGGTTTTTAAGTACAATTAGACAGACTGGGAGAGTGATAGATCTCATATATATGTATATACAACATTTATATCTAAATACATATAAATGTACATTTTTATATGTATATATTATGAAAATTTAAATATTTAAGCTTATACTCCTGATCTGTCTGCTTAAATCTTAGCCCACAATCAAGGATTATAAACCTGCATATTATCTCTGTTCACATTAAGGTCTGTTATCTCTCCATTCATAAATCTGGATGTCAACTCTGTATATGTCAAATTTTCCTAGTCAGTCTCTTTCATTATCAATAAAATTGGCTTATAGTTTTACTGAAAAACACAGGAAGATAGATGGTAGTGTTGCTGGGGGGAAATAGAGCTAGCTAAAGAAAGGTTCAGGCAGAACATGAAGAATTCATATAAAAGACCAACAATGACCAGAAGGAATTTTAGGAACAAAATACTTCATTTAAGTATTACTGTGAATAACAGAAACTAAGGGAAAGAAAGACTAAAATAAAAGGCAGGAAACCACTAATCCCCAAGAAGCCTAAACAACCTAAGCAAACACTCACCATGAGAAATTGAGCAGTAAGAGATAGTCTAGGAACAAGATAGGTTATGTAGGGAATTATGCTCCCCAAGAGCAGGCACATCCAAAGGAATATAAGCATCCCAACTGATGAGTGAGAGAACTTTTTAAAAGAGTATGTAGGGAGAAGTAGGTGGAGGCAGGCTACATGGAAATCAGAGTACTAGATAAAGTGAGGTACATTGATAAGGGGGATTTTAGCAAACATTTAATCCCTTCAGGCTAGGGAAAGGACCATTGTCTTGTGTTTTGTTCATTTTTTTTGTTTGTTTGTTTTAGGTTTTTGCAAGACAAATGGGTTAAGTGGCTTGCCCAAGGTCACACAACGAGGTAATTATTAAGTGTCTGAGGTCGGATTTGAACTCAGGTACTCCTGACTTCAGGGCTGGTGCTCTATCCACTGGGTCACCTAGGTGTCCCAACCATTGTCTTGTTCATAGGCTTCTGGGATAGGCAAGGAATTTTACTTAAAGTTCATTAACCTTATCTCATTAGCTTGAACAATGGGATGGGTAGGGGAAGATAGATACTCTGTATAGAGGGTACAGATTAATAATAGTAATACAAACTTCTCTGTCCAATATTTCCTTTCCTATAGTAGAAGTCAGGAAACTTGTTGGTTATCATTATAAGTGTTACTGCAAATTTATGTCAAGAAAGGAGATACTAATTCCATCTATTCCAATCTTTGTCAAAAACCATATATTTATAGACTTAAAGATAACAATGTGTAGGAATGATATTTTTATTATCAAATGTGTAATTTGATTAACTAGCCACCAAAAAGTTTATGATCCTTTGGCATATGTAAAAATCCTCTTCTTCCTTCCCTTGAGGTATCCATTTGCACTGGTCTACCACCTAAAGGTATGTGGTAAATCTTAGAGAATAAATTCCATGTTTAAGTTATATTGCTGTTATTTTATTTTAACCAAAAATTATTGAGTTTTAGAATGACTGCTCAGAAGCAAGAAGAGAGGCAGTCCCTTATTGCTGGAGCAGGGAAAGCCAGATTACAGAAGCTAAAGCAAGATTATAAAGGCAAACCCCACAAAAAACACAACCCACGTCCCCTCCTCCCTTCTGCTGGACTTTGCAATAATTGGTCTAGCTTGATGGTCTGAAGAGAAGGGGAGGTTTCTTTGCTTGCTTAAGAAAGTCTATCCTTGTTTACACCTTATATGGTTAGGGTAACATAATCCATAATCTGAGATCTGCATTCTTTGCCCTCTCCTGATTTCTGAGAAATAGAAACAGGCCTATGACTTGAACTAATTTAGCACTACATCCCTGAAAAGTCAGCATTTTGCCCCTCGCATGTATATGTTTGAAATTTTCTTGAATAAAATTTGTGAACTACATCATTATGGAAATATACATATCAATGAGATCATTGAAATGCTCATTTTATAAATATTTCTTACTTACAAAATAAAAAAATAAATTTCCTTTCTTATATTTTTAAAAATAGTTTATAGCTTAAGCATTATATCTAAGTTTTCTAGGTGGTTTTATTTCCTACTTTCAATCCCCAATATACTCTCTTTATTATAGAAGACTAGAAGGAATAGCCTTTAAATCTCTTTCAAGAATTCTCTGTCTCATCCTGTGGTAGAGAAAATATTAGACAGAAAAATATGTGCTACAATTAATCTATTCTCTCTGCCCTGACCATGTACCTTACATTTAACACTGATCTCTATCCCATTGCTCAAGGCCACTGATCCATCTATAAGCCCCTATCTCCATCTGCATTGCTATGGAGATGAGGTCAATGAACTTTTAATAAAATATCTTGCCTCTATCCCTGGCAAATTTCAGTAAATCCCTTCCCACATGCACAAAACAAACCCCTATCAACAAAGCACTAGATCCTGCCCTGGACTGAAAGACTAAGACTTTGAGCTACTACCCTTCATCCTTAATTGCCTCATCTTTGCTGGTTGAGCTACAACTCTCATTTACATATCCCTAATTAACTGATCTCTGCTCTCTGTGCTACAGCCCTATCAATGCAACCCTAATTACCTCATCTTCCAGGCCCTTTAAAAGCTCACCCACTCCTCAGTTGAGTTGTGTCAGTCCACTCTTGTACTGTGGTTCCCTAAATAAACTCTTTTCTCCCTAAACCTTTCATGCCCTGAAGATTCCTTGGTAACAGACCAGTTGCAAGACTTTGTAACTGTCCTTTACTTTTCTTTCTTTACTGCTTGTCCACTGCAGTACCTGCTATATGCTTTTACTTTCTTTTTTTGTTCATCCCCTCAGGGGGTAACCTCACTGCTTTTACACTTCTCTGTCTCTCTGTCTCTGTCTCTCTGTCTGTCTGTCTGTCTGTCTGTCTCTCTCTCTCTCTCTCTGAATTTCTGCTAACCTTAGTAAAACAAAATTAAACTTTATTTTATTCTTAAATTTTTCTGGGTTAAGAGTTGGGACTTTTCAGTGAATCATTCACATTTGCTTGAACCCCTGAGAGTAAAGGCCAGCTACATTTTCCAAAGCAATCCCATACACATATTCTAGTACTTAATATTATGCTTCTTCATTATGGAAGAATAGATCACCCATCTCTTAATAGCATTTCCACCGTGTTTGTCTGTCTGTGTGTGTGTGTGTGTGTGTGTGTGTGTGTGTGTGTGTGTGTGTGTGTGTGTTTGAATGCCTATACTTGAGATATCAAGAACCAAGTTTCTATATACTTAAGTCTTTGGGAAGTGGTAATAAAGCTGATTTCAATGATTCCAGAATATAAATATAAGTACACAATCTATTTTTTTTGACTCCAGTTTATGAAATTTTCACTTCTCTGGGAACCATGTGACCTATTCGTAATTCATACAATATAGCAATATTCATGTCTTTGAATAGAAATGTTTTTCCTCCCTTTACATAAGTAACTAAGGATCACAATCTGAACAATTCATCGTCCAATACCTTATGTTGTAGAGGATTTAGCTTATTATGGAGAGCCTGCAGTGTGCTAAAATTGTACAACATCTATCATCAGACTCTGCCCCTGCCTAGAGGTCCTGCAATCTAAAATTAAATCTAATGCTCAAAAATTAATCAGAGCTGTTGTCATCAATTATTTGAAGTACAAGTCCAATTGCTGTTGATGAAATTTCATCTCTACAAACAAAATAGACTAAGAAAGCCAAAAATGTGATCTCAGCATGTAAAGTACTCTGCAGCTGCTTCTCAGGAAAAAAAAAAAGTTCCTTTTCCAAGAGGCTGAGTGACCAACAATGGAGAGATGAATCCCTAAAATTGCAGCATTGAAGGAAATGGACAAGAAGGATTGATTTAGTTTGTTTAAATGGAGAAAACTAAATAAAGCAGGAGAACCTTACTGGAGCAAAATTTTTGGTTTTTGGATTTAGATAATTGTCAAAAGTCTTTACTTGAGATCCTCTGTGCAATTAGTTTCTGGAGTATTTTGTACTTATTATAGCAATTCTATAGATTCAAGAGAAAAACATTAATAAATTAGGAACAGGTAATAAACAGGACAGTTAGGTGGTACAGTAGATAGAGCACTGGCCCTGAAGTCAGAAGGACCTGAGTTCAAATCTTGAACTCAGACATTTCTTAGATGTGTGACTCTGGGCCAGTAATTAAACCCTGATTATCTTTTTTAAAAAAGAGTGAAAATTAAATACGATTACATTGGAGTAGTGAGCTCTAGCCTCACACAGACTTCTAATTCTGCCTCTACCTGTACTTCAACTCCTCATGTTCTCTTGACTAATTTGCCAAGATCTGTCATGTTAGAGACAGTGATGTGGTAGAAAAGAGGGGTCATATTAGTACTCTTGAGTTTCTAAGCAATTTTTCTACTTTTAGGTTTAATAATACGATTTCTAAAAGAGTTGTGGTAGAATAGACTTCAGTCCTATTGAATGTCTGTTGATCAGAGGTGGTACTAGATAAATGCTTATTCTCACACAACAGGTACCATATAAAAGTACATTTCTTTCCCTTCCTCCATTTATAAAGTCCCTACTATGTGCCAGACTATCTGCTTAAGTGCTTTATAAAAACTTGATCCTCTCAACCTAAGTAGCTGCTGTTTGTAATTTCCAGTTTACAGTTGAAGAAATGTAGGCAGACAAAATTAAGTGGAATCATCTGACTAGTAATAATCTGAGTCTGGATTTGAAATTAAGGTTTGTGGACTCCAGGTCCACCACTCAATTGAATGGACCACCTAGATGCCTCAGATAAGAGTACAGTGAAGTATCAATCTATACTTACAAAGTTATATAAAACTGAAAGAAAGTAAGAAGGATAATCACACCTGGTCATGAATTTCCATATGTTCACAAGTTCTCCAATAAGGTCCCTTTTTTTCTTTATATCTTCTAAGAGTTTTAGCAGATTTCTTTTCTTATCTACCTAGAGTTAAATTACCTGTAGGAGTCTAACTGGTTAAAATGTGATAATCTAATTTCCAATGATGTATTAATGTTCTAATGCATTATTTTGGGATTAAGAGGGAAATTTGAGGAATATTTGTATTTTCAAAGATTTCTGATGATGCAAGCCTTAATCCAGAGGAATAAATAACAAATGATGGAAGTTTTAGTCAGATCAATATAATGCAAGTTTTTATTTTTTAATAATTTTTTTCTAAAATCACTATACCACATACATATCTACACACACACACACACACACACACACACACACACACACACACACAGATCCCAAATCACACTGAACACATACTAGTACCTCTTCCAATAAATACGAACATATTGAACATTTGTCCTCAACTGTACTGCCCATAGAATTTAAATGTTTATACAATCTGATTTTGAATGTGAGGTATTTAAATTGTGAATCACTACCTTAAAATAATTAAATTCTCCCACTTATTTCCTAACATAATAATTATCTTACTCTTTATCTAATATATTTAAATATATATATATATATATATATATACACACACACATTACCGACATAGATATATATCTAACAGACATACTTCTATTATATATAGGCATATATACATCATGTAAAATTTAAATAAAGATGAACTTATAGTTGCTAAATATTTTTAATATGACTTTGCAACCTTTGTGTTAATTGCAATTTTTTGGAAATGAAACTGTTTTGAACAAAGTACTAAGGTATAGTATAGCATTTGCAAAGGAAATACCAGTATTGCCACAGACTGTTTAGGCAGCTGAGGTTTGACAAAAAGAAAATGCAAATGAGAGATGTAGGGTACATTTGTAGATTTAGACCCAGAGAAAAAAGGAACAGAGGAGGGACAGTTGGATGGGTCCTGTTTTTGACTTGCATTCGAATTTGGGCATTACTACTTATTTAACTACACAAACCTGTATAGGTGAATCTATTTTGTGCTTCAAAGAAAGACCTTGCTGAAAAAAATGGAAATACTGACTTTCCTATCTATCACAACAGAATATTTTGAGGCTTAAATGTACTAATTATGCAAAAGAATTAAATGTATTAATTATGCAAAAGAATTTCAGATTCAAAAAGAATAATAAAGATTTAAGTTGTATTGAAAACATTAGTTAGAACAAGGGTATGTAAAAATTCTTGTCTTATTACCCTTTTTAGTTCAAAAGGAAGAATTCTAACATAATTAGTACAAATACTATTACAAACTTCATTCAGGTAACTCTAACTTAGTTGTTTTTGCTTGTAATTAAACTGCCATTCAAATTGGCAACAGTCCACAAACCTCAACTTCTTGTCATTCAACATGTTTTATGTTTTCAATATATTTTAACTGGTTTACCTAATATTTGTGTGCATTTATATTTTGTATCTACTTAACTTCCCACAATATAGTTATGCACAGATAGAAATAATTGTGAAGATAGAATGCGGAATCACATTCTCTTGTTTAGAACTTTCAGGCAATTTCTATAGCATGAAATTGTTAAATGTGTGTAGAGAGAGGAAGGTACCAAAAATAGAATAGATTTTCATCTCTTAAATGACAGTTTGGGTGAGAGATTAGCCTAAGGAAAAGAGGTAGATTCTCCTTCTGTGCTAATCATTCTCCACCTTCCATTCCTCCACCCTCATTCCACACAAAAAGTGCCTTACAGACAACCCCAAGCATAGAATTTACTTAACTTTCTTTTAGATGAAGTATGGTACCAGTTTAGCAATATGCTATACTCATCCCCTATAATCCAGTACATTAAGTATGTAAGAATATTGCATCCAATTGAAAGTGCAGGACTAATTTTGCTAGACAAAATGTAATAATCTATTTTGGATTTCTTCCAGGATATTGAAAATAACAGCTCTACCTGTCAAAAATAAAATAAAATAAAGTCAATAATTTTAATGACTGCATACAGTTAAGATGTAATTTTATATCTTTTTTTCTCTCAACAGATAACACCCTAATCAGTCTAAAGCCCTTAGATATTTCCTACAGGAGTATAGTCATAGGAGGGAGGGTAGGAGTAGTAGTGGAGACTTATGTAAATTTAAATAGGTTTTCTTAAGAACCTAGATTTCAAGTTAGAAGAATTAGGTTAACAAACTAGAATTATATGGATAAACAAAGTGAAGCATGTTAATCTTTATATGAATTGATGCAGTGTGAAGTAAGCAGATCCATGAAAATAATATACAATACTGAAATAGTAAATGAAAGGAACAACAAGGAGAAATTGAATGTTACATAAATCCGATGATTCAGAAAAGAGGAAAATATATCTTCTCATCTTTCTTTTTAGAGGTGAGGGCTTTGATTTCTGAACATTGAATTTCCACTCAGTCTTAGATAATGTGTTGGCTATTTTTCCTAAAATGCTATTTTCCCCCTTTTCTTCTTTATGCTATCTAGAGATGTAATGAAGAGAATGAAGTGCAGTTAAAAAAAAAAACAAGGTTTTTTTTTTTTTTAAATAACTTGGTTGAAGACCTAGATGGAGTACTTAGCAGATTTGTGGTCCAGATTAAATCATCTCAATTATAAAAAGAAGGAATGGAACTTTAAGAACACCAAGTTGCCTTCTTGTTCTAAATATATCATAACTCAAATATATTTTATATGTATTTTTAGATTTCAGATGTATTCTTTTTTTTTAATTTAAAGCAATGGGATTAAGTGACTTGTCCAAGGTCACATAGCTAGGTAATTATTAAGTGTCTGAGGTCAGATTTGAACTCAGGTACGCCTGACTGCAGGGCTAGAGCTCTATCCACTGCACCACCTAGCTGTCTCCATATGGATTCTTAGTAGTGAATTCAAATGATTTCAACTCAATTCCGAAAATATTTAATTCAATATAATTATGTTAGATTCAATAAACATATCAAAGGGTCACTAAGTACTTGGCACTGAGCTAGGCAATGGATAATCAGTAGGGATATAAATAAGAAAAAAAGAAAGGCAATGCTTGACTTCAAAGAGCTTACAATCAAATGGAAGAAGATAAAATACAAAAAGAAGAGGAAATGAATGAAGCGTACTAAAAGTTACTACAAGGAAGCAGGATTTTCTGTTGAATCAAAACCAAACAGAACTGTTAATGGAAAATGAAAAATTATAGGAAAAGTTTTGAACCAAACTCTTTATAAAAGAAAACTTTAGGAGGAATTTATTGTGCCAGTATCCAGTGTTTTAATCAGAAAAGACAACTGAAGGAGTATCTATCAATTATAAAAACTGAATCAATCTGTATGATGAGATTTCAGGTGATCAGTATAACCCATAAGTCATGATATCAATGAATAAAGACATTATTTTTAGCATCATTTTGTTTAATATACTGATTTTATAGTAAATGTAGACTGAAGACCCATCATAAAGTTGAAAGAAAAAAACAAATGTTATTCAACATTAGCAAGTTTTAATGTTCTTTTTCAAAATTTTTGTTGGTTTTAAAAATGATTTTTCATTGAGATTCTGGGTTGCAAAAAATTAGAGATGAATTTATAGATGAATTCTTTATTCAATATAGTTTTCCAAATAATAATGTAAATTAAAAGGAACAGAAAAATGCATGTAATAAATAACATAAAGACAATATAATCTTAATGTAAATGTTCCATCTGTTTTTTCCTTCCTTCAGTCTATTTTGTCCTACTCCTTTCCCCTTCTCTCTCTCTCTCTCTCTCCCCCTCCCTTTCTTTCTTTTCTTTTTTTCAAAAGCCTTTTATTAAATATTTTAAGTTTTCTTTCTTTTTTGAGAGATTACAAAAGAGAACAGAATATATTCTTTATGTGATTTTCAAAAATGTTACTATACTATTCTTTGGCATGAAAAGGGTCTGAATATAGATCATATCTTGAAAACAATTTTATTTTTGCATTTGAATTACCAAAATCAAGAATGCCATTTAAATCTCTTGGTAATCTTACTTTGCCAAGGAGACTATGAGAGCCAATTTTGTACACATAATTCTTATTTTTAGTGAGATGCATTCTACACTTGCTGTTCTTCCATCTATGAATGGAAAGCTGCTATGAATGTCAAAATGTAATTAACTAGTTTTTGGTAAGTTTAACAAAATTGCAAATCTTTAGTTATGTTGTGTTTTTTTCTTTGGGGGAGGGGAGAGAAAGGAGAAAGTAGATGGCCTAGTTTCCATGTCAGTAATGAAACTTATTAATCAAATTCATTGAAATATGTTCTATTATATTAAACTAAAACAAACAAGCCCCAAAACACATTAATAGCAGATGTCTTGTAAAGTTTTAAGATATTGGGTTATACTTTATATCTGGTTAGGTTGTCCTGAGCAATCTGTCAAATCCAGAAATGAATAAAAAAGAATCAAACCAATATTGGCAGATACTTCATCTGCTCCTCACTTCAACAACAAAAGCAACAAGTATTTTGTCCAAGGCAGTTATCTATCCAACAAAGTAATTCCTCTGCTAGACAAATAAATTTTTTCAACAAGTTACTATAGTGCTCTAGTCCCCAGTAAAAGAGCACCTAAATTCATGGCTTTAACCAATATATTATTTTCAAGGGCTAATAAATGTGACATCTTGCTTTATGTGCCCTTTATTGGCTTCTTTAGCCAAAAACAGACAAATTTTTTTTCCTGGGTCTTGGTGCCAAAATTCAAATCTGAGTTTTAATAAGTGTAGTAAAGAGAATATACTATTGAATTCATGAGAAGAAAATAATCTAAGATATAGCAAGACCATATTCAAACCTGTTGAATAACATGAGCTTAGAATGCAGGCCTCATGGCCATGCAGCAAATCTGTCCTCCCCTCAAGATTCGCAGGTCACAGGGGGAAGACAGAGAGACTCCATCTGCATGGTGTAGAGTTAAGATTTGTCAAAAATTGATGCCTTCTGTTGCAGCTTTTTTGGTGGGAGGAGGAGACACTAAGAGATTGGAATAGACAAACTAGTCAATGGTACAAAATAAAAATAGTTTTTTTTTAACAAGTACATTTTATTTCACACAAAGAAGGCTGTTTTACTTGATACTATGAGGTCAGGGGAACAAGGAGAAGGAAAGTAATGGCAAGGGCATTTTGGGATCATGATCACAACAAAGAATATATAGTGCTTCTATGTTTGCAAGGGGATGGTTTATATATAAAATCATAAATCTAAAGCTCTAAGGACCTCAAAGACCATGAGAAAGTTAAATGATTTGCCTAAGGTCACAGAGGTAATAGATACAGAAATAGATAAGAATCCAAATATTTTGACTTCAAAATCAGTGCTATTTTCACTATGCTATATTGCCTCTTGCAAATAAGATCCCATTTGATCCTTACAACAACTATGTGAAGTACAGGATTTTTCATACCCTTTTTTAACTGTTAAGTAAACTGAGGCTGATATTTTACTTATATTGCAATATCTTTCATGACTCTCCCAGTCAAAGTCATCCACTTACCAAATCTCTTTTATAGCTAGTTGCATAAGTAATGCAAATGTGCCCCCATCTCTTGGATTGAGTAAAATTTCATATGCTTCCTTCAACTTGTAAAAGAAAAAAAAATGCTATCCTTCTGTATCCAAAAATAACTACCTAAAATTAAAAAGGAAGAAAATGAGCAACAGAAATTGTATAGGTTTTGACAAAGATCTGATTATGTTTTTCTATGGTGTGAACATGATCTTTGGGCAACTTTTGGCAGCTCACCTAAAATTGTTATCCCTATGTTTCAATACCAGACAGGTGAGAGAAGGCATATTCTTGCAATTAGTTGCCATTATGATTTTGTAGAAGCAAACTTCCCAAAAGTTGATTATTACATGGAAAAGGATTGTAGAAAATATGAAGAAAACTAATTTTTAACTCTCTTCTTATAAACTTCTTCCTTCATAATTTGTAAACAATACAAATTTCAAGGCTACAACACTGGTTTAATTGAGTTTTTTGAATATTTCTTTCAATTTTCAAATTCATTCAAATCACAATCCATCCATGCCTTAGTAAATGATTTCATGAATTACTGAAGTTAAAAACCGAAATATAAAAATTGTAAACTAAGTTCTAGAGAAAGAGATCATCAAATATTATTAGGTTGATCCTTGGAAGAAAGACCATCACTGGGTATATACTCAAAACCTATATAATTTTATTGCAATAAAACGAGAGTACATTTCACTGACCAAAAACTCTGAAACAGTCAGTTCTTCTTGCAAACTAACTTATTAAGGTAATGTGCTAGTTGAATAACTCAATTAATTTCATTAATCATGTCCCCATATGATATATCATGAACAAATAATCTCTCCTTCCTCATATTACTTATAGCACCATATCTATCAGGTGAGTTACCCAGTGGATGAAATGGTAGACTTGGAATCATCAAGACTTAAATTCATGTCCTGTCTCAAATACCTATCAGCTCTGTGAACTTATGCATGTCACTTAACCACTTTCAATCTCAGTTAACTCATCTGCAAACCACAGCACTTATCTAACAGAATTGTGAGGATTAAATGAGATAAAATTAATCATGGATCTAAGTAAACATTATAAACAACTACTATGTTCTAGACAGTGTTGTTAAGTGCTGGGAATACAATGATAAAAGAGTAATACCTACCCTCAAAGATCTCACAAGAGGAGATAACATGCAAACAACTAAGTACAAATAAGCTATATAAAGGAGAAATTGCAAATAATTTAAAGAGGAAAGGCACTAGAATTAAGAGGGACTGGGGAAAAACCACCTTATTTTATACACATCAAAGAGTTATACAAAGGCTATTACTAGTATCATCTATCTATGCATTGATTCTGATGTGATCCATAATCAATTCTATACCATTCCAATCTTTCTGACTGGAATGTAAATTCCTTGACAGTAGGAATGACTGTTAATCAATCTTTTCATTGCCCATGCTAGCATAGTTCTTTGCCTTCACTAAGCTCTTTATAAATATCTATTAAATTGAAAAATCTTTCTCTGTATAGACATTTCATAATAGGCCAACAGTATGAAAGAAGAAAAGGAAATAAGCATTTATTAAGCAATTATTTAAAGGACAAACATTATACTATATTCTTTAGAAATATGTCATTTGATAATCCAAATAATTCTGCAATGTATATGTTATTATCTCTATTTTAAAGTTGACAAACATGAGGTGGAGATTAAGTAACTTGCCCAGGGTCTAAAGTAGTATTTGAACTTAGGTCTTCTAATTTCAGACCCAGCATGGTATTCACTGTGACCCTTTAGCTGCCTCAATTTATATGTGTACATAGAGTGGTAAATTATAAGTGATGATAAATATCAATCAGTTCCTTCATTTTACATGAAGGAGGTAGGAACTCATTCAAGAGAGACATTAATTGAATTTCCTAAGAATAAAAATTATTAAATGACAGACTCACGAATTCACTTCTTGCCCAGGTTAACCAAAAAGATTTATCACATTTCCATGAGACATGATTGTAGCTTGATTTATTATAAGAGGAAAGAACATGGATGTGGACCCCCATGTAAGTGTAAAGCATTCACAATTCAAATAGAAGCTTGCATATATATATGAGACTGCAATATAGAAGGGAGGAGATATAACAATCCCCTCCTTAATGAGAGTTGCATGACAGGAAGAAAAGAGAAAGGGCAATTTCTCCAGAAAAGGGGAGGAGAAATCATGAATAAATTAAATAGCAATAGCAATATTCTTTTCCCTTGGATAACTGCTAGATTATGAAGATTTGATGGTCTGCTTATCTACAAGGCTTCCTGCTACACAGTTTCTCAGTTTTTTGGAGATAGACTATTGCCTGTATTGACTCCCGAAGACACATAGGGTATAAAGCTAGCTGTGCAAATAATAAAATTATGTTGAATAAGGTTGGGGTAGGTGGAGGCTTCATCCTTGATGTGTTCATGGTCTTGCATACTCAAGGCCCAGTGATTCTGGAAACTAAGGCTACTCCAAAAGACAATTTCAGAGGACCTCTTTAATACCCAGAACTCTTTTTGTCATGAAAAATGATTTCTACAGTGAAAGAACATTTATTTATTTTAGAGGAGTATATGGAAAAATACATTTTTAAATTTCCATTTTATTTTTCAGGAAATAGTTTGACAAGAGTCAAAATAGTATGGTCATGGCCTATAGTGATCCTTGGAGACAAAAAAAAAATTCTATTTCATTTGTGATAGTGTACTGAAAGTTTGAGCTACACTTAGAGCTAATGCTAATAAAAATGGATCATATTCAAATGGAGTAATTACTAGATATTTTTTCACCAAGTAGTAGAAGATTGAGAGCTTTAATATATTTGGTCAACTGTGATAGATGCAAATGAGATACTATCATGTACTGCATTATAAGCAGTAGTTAAAACGTTAATTTTTGTATTTTCTTCCAACTCTATCTAAATGTTGAAATAATATGAGAGGCAAGGAAAGTAAACATATTTTTTCTGTCTCCTTGAATCAGCTTGCTAAGCATCAATGAATTCTGCATGTAGAGGTAGTATGTAATTGATTTATTCCATTATTGGTTGCAATTCAGCTTATTAAAATAAGAGTAAATAGAATTAATCCACTACTGATTTATTTTGTTTTGAAATGTAATGAGTCTTATACAACTATGGTTATTTTCAAGTCTCTAACCTGAAAACTATGTAAGCTTCAACTATGCATTGAAGTACAGCAAAATTGTAAAGAAATGTAAGACAGCAAATCCATAATTAGGCAGCAGTGTTTCTGAAAAAAAAATCAGGTGATTTTAATGGACTGAAAACTAAATATGATTCAATAGTACAATATGGAAATCAATAAAACTGATTCAATCTTAGAATGCATTAAGAGAAGTACAATGGCAAAGATGAGAGAGGTGATAGTTTAGTACAGGAAATACTGGGCAGGGAATATATTTTATAACTAATCTGTTCCCTTTGCACTAACCAGGTCAAATAGTTTCCTCTAAGCTGGTGGGTCTTACATTAACACTACCCCATCCCATTGTCTAAGTTACTGAAATGAGGTCAATGAACTTTTCTCCCTGGCCAGGACTCCTGCTAAATCCCTTCCACCCGGAATAAGACAAACTCCTTTTAATAAAACAATGAATTCTTGTCCTAGCCTGAAAGGATTATGTCTTTGAGCTATGGCTCTCTCTTCTATATATCCTTCATTAACTCATCTCTGCTCTCTGGATTTCTGCCTTCCGCCCCCTCCCCATCATCTTCCTCATTTTCCTGTCCATTTAAAAGTTCACCCTCTACTCAGTTGAGTCTTCCTTTAGGAGGCAGCCCATTCTGTTGCTGCTGCTGATCCCCTTAGGGTATCAGTGGCTTCCAATTTACTGCCTTTACTCTTTCTTTCCCTTTGCTTCTGCCAACCAGAGCAATTCTTAAATAAACTTTTTGGTTCCTAAATACATGTGGATCAGAGCTGGCATTTTTGTGAATTCATCACCTTCAACCCCGAAACCAGATCACCTTAAAAACATTTTCTGAAAACATTTTTAAAACTCATTTAAAATTTTTTTCAATTAGTTTTCTCTTCATCAACAGCACTGTTGTAGTTTGTCCTGATCAGAATGCATAGCACCCATAAGATCTTAGATTTTTGTAGGGTGAAGGGACTTTACAGGTCAAACCTTTATAGAGCTACACCTGGAAAGAACATCTATCTAATTCAATCCCTTCATTTTATAAATAAGGAAACTGGACAAAAAGAAATCATTCTTTAACTCCAAAGTCAATGTTTGTTGGGAGCCAGGGTCTCTAAGCTGTTTGACACAGTCACAGCAAGAAGACTCAAAGCAGTCACACTGCCTGATGGAACAACATTTCCTTCTTCAATATATATATATATATATATATATATATATATATATATATATATAAAATATATATATATATATGGATTTCATGCATACCAATATTTATAGGTTTATTATTGATTTACAATATTTACTCACCCTAATACTGTAATGACTATAAAGGAAGGATTTCAGAAAAATTCCTTGAATAAAACAGATTGTAAATTCTATCCAAATTTAACAGGACTGCCTCTCTCTGAGGCATACAAAAGGCTTCAACATTATGAAATCTCTGGAAAACCCAGCACTGGGAATTCCAAGGAGATGCCAGAATATATACAGGGAAAACAGATACAAGATGGGTCAGATAGAATTCCATGGAAATTAATAGTTTTGCCCCCCTTACCATACACTGGGATATATGAAAAAGATGGTGAGAAAATAGTACAGGTGACTGATATGTGAACTCCAGCAGCCTTAGTTTCATGGGAAAGAATAAAAAAGTCGCAGAAACTGTGGTTTTTACCAAGAAGGGCTGAAATATAAATTGGCTATTGTAAGAGTTAACAGATGGGTGGACAAGCATAAAAACCCTCACTACAGATTGTTGAGGAAGTGTATCTAAAAACATTACTTACACAAAAAAAATATAAAAAACTTTCCATTAAAAGAATTGCTTAATTAATAACATTAAATGAATTAACAATTATACAATGTAGTAATAAATAAGGTAACAGACAGGTTAAGGTCATCATAGTCTGAGTAGGGATAAGAAATCAATTAACTATATGATTATTACTTAAACTTGTAATCACATGATAAAAAAATTGTAACCATATGAACTATATGATTGATGATGAAAATTGTACACTTTTGTAACCAAGGAAATGACCTTAGCTTGCCTGCTTGCTTGAAACATACATGATTCTGAAACTATAAAAATAAATCCAAGCAGCTGACAGTCAGTCAACCTGATCCTGCCTTTACCCACTTGTTGACTCAATTCAGTTCACAGGCTCTATCCCTCCTGTCAGGTTCCAAGGACCCCACGGAGGCTGGACCCCAACAAATGTTCTTTTCATTGTATAACAATGTTGGAATAACGTTTGACTCAAATAATGAAATAATGTCATGTAAGAGAAAGAATACTGGATAAAGAATTAGGAATAAACTAAGTTGAAATTGTAAGATCAGAAGTGAACTGAGATGAAATACCAAACCTAAAACTTATCTATGGAACAAGTCTCAGTTTTGCTTAGTTGTTTGTTTGTTTGTTTTTTTATCTGTGAAATGGGAATAATACCCATGGCATCTCTCATCAAGTAATATTGTGAAAATCAAATGAAATTAAATTGGAAAACTTTCTATATACCTGAAAGTGTTGTAGACAGTAAATGTTAACTGCTATTATTCAGTATTCTTAAGGGAAAAACTCACAATTAAGTTAACCATCTTTTTGAATATTAATTTTGTATCTTTTAACAAAGCTAATATGATATATTGGAAAGAATCAGGAGGAATGAATTCTAGTTAGAGCTTTATCCCTAGTTAACTGTGAGCTTGGTAATATCATTCATGCCTAAAGATGTGTAGGTAGAATTTCTCTCAGACTCTTCTGACTCTAAATTTCTGTGATTCCAATAATAGATAGACCAGTATTTTTGGTCCTCTCCAATAATATAGAAGTATTTATATTGAATGTAGAAAATATAAAAACTATTGCACAGAGAAGAATCTGGTTTTATTTAAAAGAATGAGCCAGACTACATTCCATCAAATAATTTAAAGAATCATTGGGAAATAGGAAAAAAAAAATCACTATTCAAGTTCATATTTTTCAAATGCCCTGCTAATGGCTGTCAATTTAATCCTATCTATATCAAATGTGCCTATTCTGTGAGTTATTTTCAAATTGCAGAAAAGGTTTGGATGAAATCTTTTAACTATAATGCCTGAAGTCAAATCTAGACTTTTGTTTTTTGGAGTTGAACCACTCTGAAAGGCCTTTCTTTAAAAGGATTCAAATGAGCAATTAGAGGCTAATAAGTTTTTGAAAGATTTCATGCAATTTAAATTGAATACAACATGTTCAATTGTTCTGACACTCATCTTTTGTGAGTACAAGAGTTCTTAATAAGCAATCACATTTAAGAAATCACCCTCACAATAGCAGGCTTTTATAATAACAAAATGAGAAAAAAAATAAATAGAGAAGATCCAGATAAATGAACTTTAAGATTCTTATCAATTTTTTAATCTTATAAACTAAATAAGACTAAAATAAGAGTTAAAAATATCTCAAAGAAATAGAAAGACCGAATTTAATTGGATATAATTTAACTATACTTTTCCTAACTCTTAAATGACCATTTTAATTACCACAATAACAACAAAGGATAACTATGCATATAGAAAATATATTATTGGAAACATATAAAAGGATCAAAAACTTATTTTATAAATTCAGCTAATATGGACAAGATTGAATTATTTACTCTTTTTGATTTTGCCTAAGTTATCTAGTTAGATCAATATTTCATTTATTGTTCACTGGTAAAATAACCTTAAACTTAATTAACAGCACAGAATCTCTTAAGACTGGCAAAAGAGTAACAAAAAAAGTATATTTTTTGTATTGATCTCTATTTTTGCTCATGAATTTCATGCCAAATTTCTACATAAAATAAGATGAAAATATTAATAGGGGAATAAAAGTTGGTGTGGGTGATAACACATTATGTTTATAAAGTTCTTTCAAATTTATTATCCATTTGATTTTAGATAATATCAAAGTACAGCATCAAGAGACAAACCAATTCACCTGATTTCATTTCAGGGCCTGTTTAATCTTTGATGAAGGGAATGTTAGTTTAGAAAGTTGTTTTTGGAATACTTCCAGCTCTAGTATTCTGTAATTATAAAGTTGTTTGTTTAAAAAAATCCATACATTATTTGGAGAAAAAAAGATTTTCAAAAAGAAATGAATGTTAATTATAAGACTTTTTCACTTTTATGATTTATCAAAACATTTCAGATTCTTTGAAACTTTTATGATATCTAGGGATGAAAATTGAATTATCTAACTAATATTTTTCAATAAAAAATTTGTTTTTCACCTGCTGTTTACCAAACACTAAACTAAATTTTGAGTGTGCAAAGTGAGGGAAGATAATCCCTGTTTTTTTGAAATTCATAATCTAATGGGTGAGATCACAACTCAAAAACTTGTACTAAGAAATTATATTAAGAATAAGTTTGAAATATTCAATAAAAGAAAGCACTAAATTGGAGGGGTATTTAGAACAGTTTTGGTTTTTTAATGGATGTTGGAATTTTTGTTGATATTTGAAGGAAATTATATAAGGAGGAAGTGATGAGGAGAGAGAATATTGTACATAAATGAGGCTGTCAGTAAAAATAAAGAGTCTAGAAAGATGGTGTGTCACTAGATCAGAAAGTAGGTATTGAGGTATAAGGTACAAGAAGACTACAAAGGGGTATATATATATCAGAGGGAGTGAAAGGTTTGAACACCAAATAGAAGTTTAGGGAAGAGAGATGTGGATCAAGAGTTAGGGGAAACAAGAGAATGTTTGTATCTAATAGGAAGGCAGGGGATAGATAAGGAGAAATTTAAGTTGAGTGCAGATGATGGAAAAATTAATCTGCTGGAGAAGGTAGAATGGAATGTGAACATGTAGAGGTTTGCCATGGTGATACTAGGGATCATCTCATTATGTGAGACAGGGGTGAAGTCAAAGGTAGCAGAATAAGGCATGTGGGTGATATTATTATATTTTATATAAGGATGGAAGAAGAGAGAGTTCTTGAAGTGGCATCAATTTTTTTCAGTGAATATTGGCAAATATATGAATATATACACATATATATCTATATGATGGAGTCAATGAACTTCAGTGAAATACTTTCCTTATGAGGTCAATGAACTTCAGTGAAGTACTTTGCCCCTTGGCAAGGTCTAGATAAATTCCCACCCAAGTCTGTGAGGATTAAGTCTTTGAGCTACTATGCCTATTCACATTCTATTGTCTATTTTACAGATGTCACTTGAAGACACTAAATTGACCCCACAGGATATGCAGTCTATGGGACATGTGCAATTTGTGTTATCTAAATCATAATCTCTCCCTAGTATCACCCTCACCCCTCCCTTCTTTCTTTCCCAGCATGTACCCCACATAATCCTGGTCTTTTCCTTTGCTGGCTGCCCTGTTGGTGGCTGCTGTAATCAGTTCAGTTGTAATGTCCTCATGACTGTTTTCAATTCTCTCTTAGCTTTGCTACTTTCTTAGGGAACTCAAACGATTCCCCTGTAAAACACAGCCCGATGGCAAGTTTTTTCTTACTGTAATATCCATAATGGTGCATAAATAAATTTCTTTTGTCCTTAAATTCTTCTTAGTCAGAGATGATCTTTTAAGGGAATTCTTTCATGTTTCCTTAACCTCATCTTTACTTGAATATACACTCACATATGGAAGTCCCTGGTATTGATTAGCTGACCTACATCTAACTTCCTTCTTCAATAGATAAGGGGGAAAAAAAGTAATTACATTAAATTGTCTCAATTACCTGTCTCCTTTAAAGATGAAAAATGTTACTACATTATGGCAATTCAGCAGTACAGTTTTGGTAGGGGATGTCAATAGAAATTCCTATTGATGAGAGTTGTGTAATATGATGATACAACTCTCATCAATACATATGTAGGAATGTAGAATTTACATTCTAAAAGAATTGCAATTTTCATGCAATTATTTTTTTAAATGTGCATATAAAGCATAAAGCTTTGAATCAACTTTGTGATACTTGTAGTGGTCATTAAAATGCTGAATTAAATGAGAATGTACTGCATATACAAGGATGCCACAGCTTTTGACCCCTAATGAATTTATTCAATATTCTCTTTCTTTCCTAAAGGCATCAAAAATGAACACCCCAATTTAAAAAAAAATGTTTTGTATTTTTTCCTTTAGAAATATTATTTTCACTAATAAAACAAATAGAAAAGTAGGGCTCATTATAGAAATTTATTTTCTATATTCTTCACTGTGTTCATAGGACAAAGAAATTTGCTCCAAATTATTTTTAAACATTTTGTCCACATGAAAACTTAATTTTAGTGAGCAGAATGAGACATTCAGTTAAAATCAAGTGAAAGGTGTTACAATAATAAGATGGTCTTGTTTTGCTGTAGCAATAAAATGATCATGTGCAATGATTTGATTTAATACAATCATGTTTCAAAAGTTGCTGCTATGTGAATTTTTAACCATAAAATGTCCTAATCTAATATATTCCTCTCCCCTTTGTTGTTGCATATTGCAATGGATTTGAGCATTGGAACATTCCAAAATGTACTGAGTTCACAAATCAATATAAATATATTTCTATGTTTACAGGTACTGTAAAATTCATGTTTTTCCTGCAAATACAAAAAATTTCAAACAAAAAGTTGCTACTGTTAAAAATAATAGATAAGGGGGAAGCTAGGTGGCATAGTGGATAAAGCACCGGCCCTGGAGTCAGGAGTACTTGGGTTCAAATCTGGTCTCAGATACTTAATAATTACCTAGCTGTGTGGCCTTCGGCAAGCCACTTAACCCCGTTTGCCTTGTAAAAACCTAAAAGAAAAATAATAGATAAGGCCCTTAAATAAGAATTTGGATGGGGGAATGTTAGCAAAAAAATTCAAATAAAAAATAAGTACTGCTAAAAATTATAGAAAAGGTTCTTAGATATGAGCTTGGGATGAGGGAATGTTGAAAGAGGGATGAAAAATGTTTAGAAGTGGTGATACGTGGGATACTGAATGAATTAGGGAGGGATAAAAGGTGTAACAACTGCGTTGTAGCAGTTTGGATCTGGTTGAGTTTGTGTAACATGAATTTCTAGTGGATTAAATTACCAATTTCAAGATTTTTTTTCATTTCTTGAAGTAGCAGATGTGTAGAAGTGAAGATGGTAAGTGATGAGAATGACCCAAGGGGACACCTTGGCAGGGCACAGTCAGCAAGATAAAGGGGAAAGGGATTCAAGAGAACAGGAATGGATAGAGTTGAACAGACTCATCAAATAATCAAGATGGGGAAAGAAGAGTGTAGTGAGTTTAAGTGTGATGACCTGACAAACAACTGAGAATGATGCAGACAATTATGAATATAGGAAATTTATAATCAGAAACAAATTCTATAATCTTTTATGCTGTTAAATTTTGTTAAAGCATAGAAGTCTCTCAGCTCCTGAGATGTAAATTGACCCTTATTGTTTCATTGTTAAATGTAAAATTTGTACCCTCTCCTCATTCCGCCTTCACCCAGCTTCTGGTTCAATTTAAAGGACATGCACCTAGGGACAGGAAGAACCAGTTTGTAGTTTGCCCTTGGAGGATACCTGGCCTAGTTGGTAGAACACTCCCACTACAAAAGTGTATTTAAGAAAAGCATTTCCCCTTTTTGTTCTCTTCTTGACTTTACCTTCCACCCTGAAGAATGGCTTTCACTCACTCTCTTTCTTAGGTCACAAGCTCCCAAATTAGGCTTCTGAAGCACCATGTACCCTTGCCTCTGTTTCTCCTTATCTCTCTCTCTCTGTCCCTCTGGGTCTCCCAAACAAGCTTGCCTAGTCTTTTGTTATTCACTCTGTCCTAAAGTGTCTGGTGACTCTCCAGGAGGGGAAACATTTTAACCTATTTACTTTGCAATATTTTACAAAAAATCCTGAGCAGTTTGAAAATCCCAAGGAACATGTGAATTCCTTTTTTTTTTTAGTAACCCTTTATCTTTGTCTTTCTTTGTTTATAAATTTCATTGGCAACAAGAGGTCAAGGGATTAGAGGTCAAGGAGTTTTGATACTGAGAGATAGTGATAGAAACAAGATTTGAAAATGGCACTAGCTCAAAGGATATGAACAGACAGTTTTCAAATAAATTAAAGCTATATATAATCATATGAAATAATGCTCCAAATCACTATTGATTAGAGAACTACTAACTAAAACAACAATAAGATACTATATCACACCTCCTAGATTAGTCAAGATGAGAAAAAGGGAAAATGATCAATGTTGGAGAGATTGTGGGAGGATTGGGACATGGATGCATTGCTGGTGGAGATGTAAACTGATCCAACATTTCTGGAGAGCAACATGGAACTATGCCCAAAGAGCAATAAAACCATTCATACCCCTTTACCCAGGAATTCCAATTCTAGGACAATATCCAGAAGAAATTATAAAAAATGGGAAAAGTCCTATATGTTCCAATATATTCACAGCAGCTTTTTGTAGTGGCAAAGAATTAGAAATTGAGGGTATGCCCAGAAATTGGGGAATGGTTAAACAAGTAATGGTACATGAATACTATGGAATATTATTGTTCTATAAGAAACCATAAATGGTTGGACTCTAGAGAAGCAGGGAATGATGTATGGGATCTGATGTTGAACAAAGGGAGTAGAGCCAAGAAAACAATGTACACATCAGCAACATTATGAAATGAACAACCTTGATGGACACAACTCCTCTTAACAGTTCAGAGAGCCAGGACAACTGTATTAGATGGGTTATGGACTATATTGCCCCCAACCAGTGGAAGAAAAACAAACAAAAAAAAAAAGACAGGGAAAAAAAAACACCCCCTACCAAATCTGATGAACACTTTATAACAAGTATTTCTTATGTATCACTTTCCCTTAATCCTAATTCCTCATGCCCCAAATTACTAATTTGTAAATTTGTTTAACAAAATTTGTATGTAAAATGCTAACCTGAATGCTCCCTACTGAGGGGAAGCGGGGTGGGAAGGAAGGGGTGGAGGGAAATTTTGTAACTTGGAAAAATGCATATACAACCGGATGAAAATAAAAAAATTAAAAAAAAAAGAAAATGGCACTAGAGATCAAAGTGTATCCCAATCAACCAATAATATGGGAGGAAAAAATGAAAATAAACCAGGGAGACTATGTCATTGAGTACGAACTAGGTCTCAGTGATAGTCAAAACACATAAAATAGTGGAAAAGAAAGAGATATTAGATAAAAAGCAAGTTTCTTGCCTAAAGAGCAGATATTCCAGTAGATGTAGGAAAAGCAATAAGTAGATTTAGAAGTATAGAGTGGGGTGAATATGTTGGGGGCAGTCGAAATAAAAGATCAGATGGGGATACTAAGGAAATCACTGAGGCATAATTTAGATAAATTTTTATTGTCCATGGTGGTTTGGCTTCAGCATTGATAGCACTCAGAATTTTAGAAGGTTCATTCAAGTATGGGTTATATATATTTGGAGCAGAAGAAATGCTATTTCTCTGAAGAAGTTTGCTTTAAATAATATAGAATAAATAATGGGGTAAGCTAGAAAATTAAGCCAAAGCCCATCTTTTAAATTAATTATAGTAAGTGATGTTTAACTACAGATAAATTTTATGCTGACCATAAGAGATTTCTGATCTGAAGAAAATTGAGCTAGTTAATTGATAATTCATTTCACCGTTGTAATCAGTTTCAGATTGTGAGTGAGATAATACACTTTAGTAGATACTGAGGAAAACATCTTTATGTGATCCAGGTATTAGGCTTATAAATTTTGTTTAAATATTTGTTGAGTTCTTCCTGTCTTATGTCATTATAATATACATGGGAAGTTATATATGCTCACATGGTCCATTGTTGTAGTGACAAGTGGTAAATAGTGGTTATTCCAATGGTGAAAATAGAATTTGAATTTATAAACTTTGACTTAAAAGATAGAAATGATGGAATTTCAATTAAGAATAAACATTTAGTTAAATATACATTTACCTATAGTCTTTCAAATAGAATCAAAATGATTAAACAAACAGGAGAAGATGGTCTTCCTTTATCTTCTCTTACCATTTTCTCTCTCTTTCTCTCTTTCTCTCTGTCTCTGTCTCTGTCTGTCTGTCTGTCTGTCTCTCTCTCTCTCTCTCTCTCTCTCTCTCTCTCACACACACACACACTCTCTGTTCCTGTCTCAGACTTCTTCTGCATCTTTCTGTATTTCTGATTCTGTTTCTCTCTTTCTGTACCTGACCCATGGACTTATGGAAATTCTCTTCTCTTATACAGAGACTGCTTAGAGTTAAGTTTTTGATAATAAAATATTTCACATCTATTAGGTAAGGTCCCTAGGTTTTAGTCTTACTCTAAGGGTGATTGACACCATGTATCAAATATTGTACTAAGCATCTAAAGGATTGCTATGTTATCTTTTATATTCAACTTCCACAAAGTCTCGTGGATGAATATAAAACTTCTTTGAAATTCATACTTGGACATTGGATTGTTGTTTAGTTCTTTCAATCATTCCAATTCTTTGTGACCTCTTTGAGTTTTTGTGGGGGGTTTTTGTTTGTTTGTTTTTGGCAAAGGCCCGGAGTGGTTTGCCATTTCTTTCTCCAGCTGTTTTATAGATGAAGAATTAAGGAAAATATTGTTAAATGACTTGTCCAGTCACATAGCTAGTAAGTGTTCTGAGGCCATATTTGAACTCAAATCCTTCTGACTGCAGGATTGTTAACTCTTTCTACTGCATCACCTAGTTGTCCTGGTAAACTTTAAGTTTTCTGATGTCAAGGATGCAAGGGGGCAACCTATCAAGGACTAGATATAAAAGATAAAGTGGAGTATATGAAAATATACAAGTTGTAACAATGGAAAGGAAAAAATAAGTCCAGGCTGGTTGAGGGAGGGGGTATGTTTAAAGACAAATAGAAAAGCCAATAATTGATTTTCCCCAAGCCTATATTTAAAGAAAATTCCTTTGACTTTCCTGTGGAGGAGGGATTGAAGAAGAAAGAGACTTGAGGCAGAGAGTTAAATTAGAAAACCATAGCAATAGTCCAAGTGATAGATAATGAGAACCAGAACTAAGATGGTGACTGGGTTAGAAGCATTATGAATGTTATTCTTTGGTAAAAAATATGAAAAGTGTTGTGGAGGTAAAAATAATGAGATTTGGCTTCTACTCTGATATGTAGATTGAGGCAGAGTGAAGACTCAAAATGACAAGTGGTGTATGAATCTGGGTGACTAGAAAGATGGTCAAGTGCTTGGCAGAAATAGTAAAATTTGGGAAGGGGGAGATGATGGAAAGGCAAAAATAATTAATTCACTTGTATACATATTAAGTTTGAGTTAGCTCTGAGGCATAACTGTAAACATCTTTTAAGTGTCTTAGAAAGATATAACTACATGAAAAATTCAGAGGACAGACTAAGTAAGTTAGAGAGAAGGGGTTGCATCTGTTTGGAGATAACCGAATCAAAGGCTGATGATCTTACTGAGAAGACAGAATATGACTCAAACCTGAGTGTAATATAAAAGATACACAAGAAACAGAGACTGAGGCATGGACAGGGTAGGATTGGAAGAGAATTAAGAAAGAAAATTGTTGTCAAAGCCAGGGTGGAGAGAGTGTCCAGAAGGAGAAAGAAGTCAGCAACTTCTCTCTACAAGTTTAATTGTAATGAATTATAGTGAAACACAAAACCTATATTGTTGCTTTTATTGTTGGGTTTTTTTTTTTGGGGGGGTTATCCTTTTGTGTTTATAGCTGTCCTGATAGTAAAATAATAAACAAAAGCAAATTTATCACTTTGTTAATATTTTAATAGACTCTAAGTTGGACAGAAGTCATGAGTCACTAGAAGGATGATTTTATGATCTTAGAACAAAATAGGATTTTAGATTTAAAGCTTATAGAATTTTGAGGCTATTTAGTTCAACCCTGTCATTTTACTGAACAGCAAACTTCCATTGTAAGATTTTCCTAAGATCATACAGGTAGAAAAAAAATGTTTTTCAGGTAGAAAATTTCAGATGCAATATATGTAGCTAGTTCTTTGGAATCCAAATAAATTGATCTTTCCTCTGTACCTCACAGACACTGATATTCAATCTGAGATTTTAGTAGGGACCTGTATATTTTTCATAATACCTTTTTATTTTGGTTTAGCAGTTATTTGATTACACACCATTTTGTTCTAAATGTATTTAAGTCAGATTGATTAGTTCTATTTTAAACTTACCTTTGCCCTTGTCTTGAAGTAAGAAGGTATACTACTCAATACTTTTATTATTTTTTCCTCAGATTTATTATGCTGTCCATAGGTATGATGTCTATCTATTAAAGTCAAATCTAAGTGTTATGTAGGTAACCCTTAAATTGGTGCTCTTTTTCATTTTATATTTTATAACAAGATTTTAAAAAACAATGTCGAAAAATCAGAAAAAGCATATATTTGCATAAAGCTTTTTTCAGTTCACTGTTGTGTATAAAAAACTTAGAAACAATGAGCAGGTTTAAACTCCTATCATTAAAAAAAAAGTTTCTCCAGTTAGCCAACTATTCACTAAAACTCTAAAAAAAATCTTATTAAATTGGTGAAGTGGTTTTTGTTCTATGACAATATACAAATATGCTTTCTAACTTAATATTTCATTCAGCAAGCATTAATTAAGCACCAACTGTACATAGTCATTTTTAATAGTCCTCTTGTCATATGCAACAGAGATAATGCTTTGGGAGTCTTTTTCAAATCCATCACCCTAGAAATTCATTTTTCTGATTGATGAATGACTCAGAAGGCCTATTAGATATATTTAGGTCAGCTCTAGCCACCTTTCATTTTACTCTTCCTCCATCTTCTCATTAACTGCCTTAAAGCTATATGACTAGCCCATTCCTTACCAGAATCAAACCAACAATTCTCTTTTTAACCAGAAAACAGGAGTCAATGTAATTCCCCATGACTTATCTACCATCCTACTAACTTTCTAACTCAATACGCCCCTCATTAGCCATCATTCCCATTTCACCCTATTATTAGATATATGGTCTTTTATAAAATAGCATTTTATTTTTTCCCAAAATTAAGAAATTTTTTTAGCATTCATTTTTACAAGATTTTGAATTTCAATTTTTTCTCCCTCCCTCTCCTCTCCTTAAAATGGTAAATAGTTTGAAATAGTTTATTCATGTACTATCATGTTAAACATAGTTCTAAATTAATCTGAGCTGGCAAAGAAGAAAAACTAAAAAGGGGAAAAATATAAACAAGAATAAATTGGTAAAAAATTGCTTCCATCTGCAATCAAAGTCCATCAGTTCATTATCTGGATGTGGATAGCATTTTCCTTTGTTAGTCCTTTGTACTTGTCTTAGATCATTGTGTTGCTGAGAATAGCTGAGTCATTCATAGGTGATGATCATACATTGTTGATACTGTGCATGATTTTTTTTCCTAGTTCTGCTGATTTCAATATCTATTCATACAAGTCTTTCCAGGGTTTATGAAATCTGTCTCTTCCTCAATTATTTTTGCACAATAGTATTTTATTACATTCACATGCCACCCCTTGTTCAGCCTTTCCCTAATTGATAGATTTCCCTTCAATTTTGATTATTTTGCAACCACAAAAAGAGCTACAATAAATATTTTTGCACACACTTTTTCATTTTTAATGACTTCTTTGGATGAAGGACACAATAGTGGAATTGCCACATCAAAACAAAATCAGTTTGGTTGTCCTTTGGGTATAGTTCCAAATTGCTCTCCAGAATGGTTAGATCAGGTCACAACTCCACCAATAGAGCATTAGTATCCCAATTTTCCTACCCTCTCCAACATATATCATTTTCCATATTTTTGTCATATTAGCAATCCAATAGTGCGAGGTGATACCACACAGTTGTTTTAATTTGCATTTTTCTAATCAAAAATGATTTAAAGCACTTCTTTATAAACCTACAGATACTTTTGATTTCTTCATCTGAAAACTCCTTGTTCCCTTTGAACATTTATCAATTGAAGAATGACTTGTAATCTTATAAATGACTCAGTTCTTTACGTATTTGAGAAATGATATCCTTATATGAGATACTTGCTATGAAGATTTTTTTCTTATCATTCTGCTTTCCTTCTAATCTTGGTTAATTTGATTTTGGTGGTACAAAAAATTTTTTATTTAACATAATCAAAATTATTTATTTTACCTTTTGCTATGCACTCTATCTATTATATGATCATGAATTCTTTCCGATTGTTCTGACAGGTATATTCTTCCTTGCCCTTCTGATTTGCTTATATCTAAATGAGATACCCATTCACCTCATCAGTACACAGTGTGAGAAACATCTCACACTTTATCAATACATTTTTTTCAGTTTAACCAGCAGGTGTTTTCAAATAGTGAGCTCTTAACCCCAAAAGCTAAGGTCTTTGGGTTTATCAAACATGAGGTTTCTATGGTGATTGACTAAATGTGTCTTGCACACCTAATTTATTAACTCACTTAGTTTCTTCCTTAAGAACTTAGATCTGGGGGCATTTAGGTGTCCCAGTATATAGAACACTGACCTTGGAGTCAGCAGCACTTGAGTTCAAATATGACCACAGACACTTTAATACTTACTTAGCTGTGTCATCTTGAGCAAGTCACTTAACCCCATTGCCTTGCAAAAATCCCCCCCCCCCAAAAAAAAAGAAATTTGGATCCTGTACCATTTGGTGCCTACAAATTTACATATTGATATTTCTTCATTGTCTAAGGTACCTTTTGGCAAGATGTAGTTTCTTTTATCATTTCTTTTAATTAGGTCTATTTTTGCTGTTATCTGAACATCATGATTGCTACCCCTAGATTATGCTCCTACCTTTACATTTTCTCTATGTGTGTTTCTCTGCTTCAACTATGCTCCTTGAAAACATCATATTATAGAATTCTGTTTTTTGATCCACTCTGCTATCCACTTTTGTTTTGAGATATTTTATCCCTTTCACATTCACAGTTATTATTACTCTCTGTGTATTTCCCTCCATTCTATTCTTCCTCCTGTTTGTCCTCTTTATCATTTCACTTTTCCCCTCCTCATCAATGTTTTGCTTCTGTCTACCATCTCTCTGATCTATTCTTCCCCTGTGTTATTTCCCTACCAGAGCCCCCACCTTTACTTCCTTTCCTCCCACCTTCTTCCCTTCCAGGTAAGGTAGATTTGTATATTAAACCTATTGTGTATATTGTATACTATTTAAGCCAATGCTGATTGTTGATGGTAAAATTCAAATGAAGCTCATTGTCATCCTTCTATCTTCTCCTCCACTCTAATGTGACTTTTGCTTCCCTTCATGTAAAATAATTTACCCCTAATTTTCCTGTCCTCATTCATAATATTCCTTTTTTCAGTTCTCAAATTCTCCTAATTCTTGTATCTTCTGTTTAAGTGTATTTCCTCTATTAGTAATACAATTTTTAAGAATTATAAGTATCATCTTCCTGTCTAGGCATGTAAATACTTTAGTTCTATTGAAAATCTTACATTTTTCCTTTTTACCTGGTTTATGCTTCTCTTGGGTCTTGCTATAGGAGGTCAGACTTTTGGTTTCTAGTCTTTTCCTTATAAAAATTTGAAAACTTTCTATTTCATTAAATGACCTTTCCCCTCTTCCCCCACCCTCTTGCTGTTTTTATTTAGTGATCTCTTTCCTGAGTTTAGCAGTAGACTCTTTCACAACCTATTTCTCCTCTGATTCCAGGATATCTGGCAGTTTTCCTTGACAATTTCTTGAAAGATGTTGTTCAAGTCCTCCTTTTGATTATGGCTTTCGGGTAATCCAGTGATTGTGATATTGTTTCTCCTGGATCTATTTCCCAGGTCATGTTTCCATGTTTTCTGAAATGAGGCATTTTAAATTTTCTCTATTTTTTCATTCTTTTGAATTACTTTGATTGATTCTTGATGTTTCATAGTTATTAACTACTACTTGTCCAATTCTAGCTTTTAATGTTGTTTTTCTCAATTAATTTTGTACTTTCTTTACCATTTGTCCAATTGTACTTTTTAAAATTTTCTAATTGTATACAAAGATAAATTTTCGGCATTCATCCTTTTGTAAATTTTTGAGTTCCACATTTTCTACCACCCTCCTTTTCCCCTCTTCCCCGCCTCCCCATGGTAGTGAACAATCTGTTACAGGTTATATATGTATAGTAACATTTAATATATTTCCATATTTGTCATGTTGTGAAAGACAAATTAGAACTAAAGGTGAAATATGTAGAGAATTGCATCAAATTTATGAGATTTATAAGATCAAAAACCAATTGATAAATGGTCAAAGGATATGAAGAGATAGTTTTCAAATAAAGAATATAAAGCTATATATATAATCATATGAAAAAAATGCTCTAAATCACGATTGATTAGAGAGATGCTAATTAAAATAACAATGAGGTATCATCTCACACCTATTAGATTAGTAAAGATGAGAAAAGGGAAGATGATCAATGTTGGAGAGGTTGTGGGAGGATTGGGACATTGATGCATTGCTGGTAGAGTTATGAACAGATCCAATCATTCTAAAGAGCAATATAGAACTATGCCCAAAGAGCAATAAAACTGCCCTTTGACCCAGAAATTCCAATTTTAGGTCTATATCCAGAAGAAATTGTAAAAAAAATTGTAAAAAAAAATGCGAAAAATCCTTTATGTTCAAAATATTCATAGTAGCTCTTTTTGTACTGACAAAGAATTGGAAATTGAAGGGATGCCCATCAATTGGGGAATGGCTAAACAAGTTATGGTACGTGAGTACTATGGCATATTATTGTTCTTTTTTAATTTTAATTTTTTTAGGTTTTTACAAGGCAAATTGGGTTAAGTGGCTTGCCCAAGGCTAGGTAATTATTAAGTGTCTGAGGCCGGATTTGAACTCAGGTACTACTGACTCCAGTGCTGGTGCTTTATCCACTGGGCCATCTAGCCGCTCCCGGGATATTATTGTTCTATAAGAAATTACAAATGGTTGAACTCTAGAGAACCTGGAATGACTTACAAGATCCGATGCTGAGCAATAGAAGTAGAACCAAAGAAAAATGTAAACATCAATAGCATTATGATATGAACATCCTTGATAGAAGCAGCTCCTCTCAACAATCCAGAGAACAAAGACAACTTCATTTGTCTGGTTATGGACTATATTATCCCCAACCAGAGGCAGAAAAAAACCAACAAAATACACAGAAAACAATAACCTTTCCAAATCTGATGAACACTTCATAAAAATTATCTCATAAGTATCACTTTCCCTCAATCTAAATTCCTCATGACAAAAATTACTAATTTGTAAATGTAAATGTAAAACATACAAAATATGTATGTAAAATGCTAACCTGAATATTTCCTGCTGATAGGAGGTGGGTAAGAAGGAAGGGTGGAGGGAAATTTTGTAATGTGGAAATATGCATGTACAAATGGATGAAAACAAATAAATACATTTTAAAAATTTTTAATAAAATAACTTAGGGGAAGCAAAACCATGAAAAAGAACAAAAAAAACATGAAGTTTTAAAAATCGTACATAGTATGCTTTGCTCTGCATTCAGACTCCATAGTTTTTTCTCTCTATATGGATGGCATTTTCCATAACAGATCTCTCAGAATTGTCCTTGATCAATGAATTGTTGGGAGAATCTGTGTCCATCATAGTTTTCTCAGAATGTTGCTGTTAGTGTGTGTATGTTCTGGTTCTACTCATTTCATTCAGCATCAGTTCATGCAGGCCTTTACAGACTTTTCTGAAGTCTCACTTCTCATGATTTCTTACAGGACAATAGGTAATCCATGACATTTGTATACCATAACTTGTTCAGCCATTCCCCAAGTAAAGGGCATCTTCTCAATTTTCAATTCTTTGCCTCTACAAAAAAGAACTTTAGAGGTAAAAATAACTACTCCAAATAGTTTTGTACATGTGAGTTTTCCCCCCTCTTTATGATCATTTTGGGATATAGACCTAGTAATCATATTTCTAGTTCAAAGAACATTATTAATAGTCAAAATGTCTCTTCTTTTTAAACAGTTTTCTAAGCTGTTGACTCATAATTCTCTTGCCATCACACTCTTTTCTTTTCTCATTTTTTCTACCTCTCTTATATGATTATTAGACTTTTTTTGCTTGTTTTGAGCTCTTCCATCAATTCTTTCTGGACTTCCCATTTTTCTTTGGGGTTTTACCCATCCATATTTTGATATTATTGTCCTTTTCTGAGTTGGTGTCTTGGTCTTCACCGTCAACCATAATGACTTTCTATGGTCATATTCTTTTTTTTGGTAGTTATTGTTTTCTCATCTTTTTTTTTTTTTTTTGCGTGTGTGTGGGGGGCCTTTTTCTTTCTTTTAAGTTAGGACTTTGCTCCCAGGTGGAAGGTGGCACTATCTCAAGCTTCTTGTGCCAGTGACTGCAGGCCTTGGCAACTTTCCTGGGGCTACACTGATATTGCCCTGAGGCCCATGGATATCTTCTTGTCTGTTTTTGTTTGTTTGTTTGTTTGGTTTTTTGCTGATAATTTGAGGTGGGAGTGACTGGTGCTGTTGGAGACCATAAGATTATGAAAATTTATCTGATACCAAGCTTGGATCCTAATAGTGGTGTCTGACATGTTCTGAGGTTAATGGGGTGTTTTTGTGTTTCCTTGGGACTACACTGAAGCATGTGGTGGTCTGACAGCTGAAAAATGACTGTGGGCCTGGGCTTATACTGAAGTACAGGTGGTTTTTGGAGCTGGAATCTGCCAAATGATCTGGCCATGTTATAACATTTTGGGAAGAGGTCAGAGTCCTGGTGATGGCATTTACCTGCTCTACCACACTGGGGCTCAGGATCTCCCACTGGTTTGGTTTGTTGAGGTGGAACTTAGCTGTCAATTTGCTGAAATACTGTCAATTCTGGACTATTTTCCATTGCTCCCCTTGTGCCAGAGTGAGATGGACCTTTTTAATGAATCCTACAAGCTTTTGGTCTAAGATTGTTTTAATGTGTCTTACTGCTGGGAATGCTGTTTCAAGATTTGTTTTGAGCTATTATTTTAGGGTTTGGAGGTAAATAATGGAGAGTTATATAGCTCCTTACTACTTATTTTGCCATCTTGGCTCCTGGAAGTTCAAGTATCCTATTTTGTTTTTTATCTTAGTCTTTATTACTTATCTTAATCTTTGTATTTGCATTCTCTTTGCTTATTAAAGTGCTTGATATACAGTAAGTGCACAATAAATGCTCTTCCACATTGATTGTAGGCATTCAGTTGTATGCTAAGCATAAAAAAATAGACCTAACCCTCAATTTTTAAATTAAATATGAAAAGTTGCTAGACTATTTTGATATTTTTTTTAAAGTGATTTCAGTAGCATTTTAAACAAAGTTTTCTCTTTTTCAGGCTAAAAACTTAACTTTCTTCATCTAAACCATGATCTCAAAAACTTTAAAAAAATTTTGTATTACGGTTGACTTATTATATAATACTGAAAACAGCTTTTTTGGATCTTATTTAATCATATCAAAATACAAAGTCCACTGAAGCATCAGGATTTTGCAGACAAATTTATCTGATTTCAGATTCCCCATCTAGCTCATGTGAAGTTAAATTTTTTAATCCATTTGTAACACTTTATATTATCCTATTAAATGGCAATGAAGTTGGGGCAGCTAGGTGGCACAGTGGATAGAGCACCAGCCCTGGAGTCAAGCGGTCCTGAGTTCAAATTTGACTTCAGACACTTAATAACTACCTAGCTATGTGACCTTAGGCAAGTCACTTAACCCCATTGCTTGCAAAAAAAAACTGTAAATGAAGTCAGCTAATTACTTAGCCTGCAAGTTAGCTTTGGCCCTGAGTCTTGGATTTTTTTATTTTTTGCCATCTGCAAATTTGATTTTCATTCCATCAATGCATTTGTCCATTCTTTAGTTATTGATAAATTGTTAAGCAGTATAGAACTAAGCCATATCTCTATAGGTCCTCCACTGGAAACTTCTTGCTAAGTTTGCATTGGTTTAATGTTAAATCATTAAATAAGTTCCAAACCTGCACAATTTTATGCTTTCTTTAGCCCATATCTCTTCATTTTTGTTGACAAGAATAAAATGAATGCTTTCATTAAATATCTTTACAAAAAATTGAAGTAAACTGTATCAAAAACATTAACCCACTTCTAACCTATAACCCTGTCAAAATAGCAAGTGAACTTAGTTTGATGCATTTATATATATATATATATATATATATACATGTATACTTATATGTAATTGCATATGTGTACATATGTATATGCATATATAAATACATATATATACATATATATGTATATATATACATATATATATATATATATATATATATATATATATATATATATATATATATATGAAATGTATACAGCAAGTTCTCCTGAAAAGGTCACTGATTTGTGGCCACTGATTTCTTTTCTAAATATTTAGTATTCTATTAATCAGATATTAAAGAAAATGACCTGGAATTAAATTTAACTTCACCATCCTATAGTTGGCAGATTCCCTTAGATTTCTAACTTATGACTTTAGCATGTTTAAATCTCTGTGTCTATGGAGTTATAATGTCCTTGTCCTTGTTTTGAAAGTGACAGCATGCTGTTCTGGTGTGATGACCTGATATGAAAATGTTGACTGTTGCCCTACTTTGAAGGTAAAAGCATACAATGCTCCAATTTTTCCTATGTAATGAGTCATCTTGAAATGAATAATTTGTAAGTTCCAGTAGTGGACTTCTATTTTTTATGCAAGAAAATGGTTGACATTAATTTTAAGACAAATTATTAATCCTCACAATAGTCTTTGAGAGTCAAGAAACTACATTTTATACAATTTATAAAATATTAGAAAGGGGATTTCAAGTTCAGATGAGGAAGATATTGACTGTGTGGCTTTTCAAAGTTGAGCTTAATAAATTCTTGTGATATTACAGTTTTCCCATCTGTTGTTTAGGGGATTTTCCCCATAGACACTTTTGTATCGATTTGCTTCTTTCACATTATATTTGTGATGGTAGGTATTATGAGACTTGTGAGTATTTGAGTATATCCTATACCCAGTTCTTCCTTTTTCTTTATGAGGGAGCTAGCAGTGCAGTTCTCTTGGGTACAAGGGCTGAAAAACATTTAGAGCACTCCAAGGACATTTCCCTGTCTAGTTTTAGAATGACCCATTTTCACTGTCTGGGGGATAAAGATTCAAGGAGCTACAGTCTGCCTAGGAAATGCTCCCTCGGAAAATAGCTGCATTTTTGGAAGTCAAATTTACTCTTTCATAGCAAGGGAGTCAATTTATCCACCAAAACGTTGTTATTTCCTAATTGCTCTTTGAATAAATAAGAAGACAACATTTTTAGTATGCAAACATTTATGTATTAAATGTTACAAATCCTATCTTTTCTTGGCAGAAATAAATGCTTCTTTTCTCTCTGAAATAGATTGTAAAGTTCTGACAATAACCAATGGTATATTAATGAGCATATATCCTAAAGGAAGTCAGAGAGAAAAAGATGTAAGTGCTCAAGAGTACTTATGACAAAGTAATTTATTGTGAAATGATAGCAGAGATGATTTTTTTATTTATTGCAGAATGTCTTAAAAAATTGGCCTATGGATGTAAAGATATCTTATTCAACAAAAGAAATTATGAGTATAATAGATAATTAGAAAGAAATCGGAATACTTGAACTGATACACTAGTCAAAAAGCATTCACTAATCATTGTCTGCACAGACCTAGATAAGTACTGGGGGATACAAAGAAAAGAAAAAAATAAATTCATTCCCCTCATCTAGCTCACTTTCTAATTGTGGAAGACAACATGGAAATAACTGTAAAGAAGGTTATCTCTCTCTCTCTCTCTCTCTTTCTCTCTCTCTCTCTCTATATACATATATGCTATATATATAGCACAGTGCATTTGACCAAGCACATATTATATAAGTATATATGTATATACACAACTATACTGAGTACAAGTGGAAGGAAATCTCTGAGGGAAGTCACTAATAGTATTTGTATATAAGAGTTGTCCTTGGGGAGTACCAGGAAAGTTTTACTGAAGAAGGTGGAACTTGAACTGAGTACTGAAGGAGTGAAGGGAAACCAAGAGGTTGAAATGAGGAGGAAAAGTGTTCTAGGCATAGGTGAATTGAAAAAAAACAGAAGATTACCTTCCATGATGATAACAAAGCTAAAAAAAAAAAACCACTTCTGAAAGCCATAAGAACCGTGATCAAAGCAGAAAAATCTGTGAATTTGGAAGAATACTTATGAACAATACGTTCTATTCCATGGCAAAGAGGAGAAAGAGCAGAGAGAGGCAAAATAAGAAATATGCATGTATGTACACTTATACATAAAAATACATATGTGTGTGTATTACATATGTTAGACTGATGGCTTATTCTATAGTCAGGGAATGGTCAATTAATAGATCAGTCCAGAGATATAAAAAAAATTGTTAACTCAAAGAAAAATCAAAGAAGGAAGAAGGGAATACAAATAGAGTTCATTTGTTACTATTTCATTAAAATATCCATCCATATTTCTATACACATCTTTCTTTGAAATCATATTATACTTTCACCATTTCTTTTAGGATTCTCTTTTGTGTTCTTATTTGTATATGAACTAATGATTGATAATAACTGATAATTGATAATAAACCTTATTGATAATAAATTTATACCTCAAATTGATAGTAAAAATTATATATATGAGTATAAGTAGGTAGCCCCATCTTTCCAGCTCTAAAGTGATGATCCACTAAATATATGAAGAAAAGTGGGCATATAATTTGGTCAATAAACTGGCTTCTTTAGAACTTAGATTCAAATCCTTTTTCTGCCAGTTACCTTTAGGCAAGTTGCTTAAACTTTTGGTACTTCAGTATAATGATTGGATTGTACTGGGTGACCTCTAACATCCTTCCTGATTTCATCCATGATCCTATGAAGATGAAGGAGATAATTCAATATAAATTATAAAATGGAAATAAAAGTTATCAATCAGATCTTTTTAAAATTCTCTCTGAGGTTAAAAACTAAAATTTACCATATACTTTAATTTCAACAAAATCAACAACACATCACACACACACACACACACACACACACATATATATATATAAACTATCTATGAAAACATTTTTGATGTCTAGATTTTATGAATAAGCAACTTTATATTAACCTGCAATAGAAAATTTGGGCATAACATTTTCTTTTTTCTGTCTTTTTAAATAGTTAAAAACTAAAACTAAAAGCTTGAGATAGTTTTCTTTAAATATTATAATTTTCTAACTTACATAATTATGGAACATGTTGATTATATAACAATTGTTTATTATGAGGCAGATGGAAATAATTATATCTTGCATTTATAATTTCTACTTCTTTCATACCCATTAACTAATGTATCTTCATTAATGTGAATTGGCCATTATGGTGTATTTGATTTATGTGCATGAAAACTAAGAGCAAATATTCCAATTTAAACAATATATCCATCTGGAAGACTTAATTACATTTATATTCCACTCCAATTTTATTTAAAATTTATCAAGTTGCACTCAGGTCTTACTGGAACTGCAACTAACTCTTAATCCACTGCAACACATTGCTTGTCACATCCAGATCTTGGTGATAGTTAAGATTCATTCAATATGGAAAAGAATAGGAGGACTGGACCTCATTCTTTAAACCTCGGGTAAGATTTAGGGAAAGAAATACTAAGAGGGTGTGCAGTTTTAGTCTTTGAGTTTAGCAAGTCCTTAGAGACGGACAGCCTAACCCCTTAATTTTACAAATGAGCAAACTGCCCAGATTCACACAGTAGCTTTTGATAGAAATGGGAATGAAACTCACTTCTCTTGACAACTAGTTCAGTGCTTCTATATAGTGTTTATAAGTTTTAAAAGAAATTCCAGAAAGGAATTTAAACAGGTTACTCAGGGAACCCATCTCTGCCTTGTAGGAATGCCAGATTAGTCATAATGTACCCTCCACAAAACAGGACTTTATTTGTTGTTTTGTTGATTTTCCAGACCTAAAGTGATGGGTATTAGTAATGCTGCAGATTAAATTTAAAAGAGTGTCATGTAAAAAAAAATGATCAAGTGATAGAACTAAATCACTGACCTTAATTCTCTGCAAGAACTAAGACCCTTTTTCATTGCAAGATGGGATCTGTGTGGGATAGGGAATGTTTTTTTATATACAAAAATTCTTGCTATTTTTAGCTTTAGTGAAAGAAGGTTGTGTGGGAGGGTTTGACCTGAAGAAGAGAGAGAAAAAGAAAGAAAAGGAGGAGGAACTGTGAAGGATGTTTGAAGAGTTTTATGATTACAAAGAAAACAGGCATTAATTTTGGAAAGAGAAAAGCTGAGAATACTCAAATAGAAGTTGAAACAGGAGGAAACATTAGAGAACTCAAATGAAGAGGGATGAAGGGGAAGGAGTACTAGGATTAAAGCTGAAAGAAGGTATCTCAAGTAGAATAACCTGAGGAAGGAAAGCAGAAGGATAAATAACCCTAAAATGAAAGACAAAACAGACTCAAGGAGGATACCCAGATGAGTATTTTGTTAGTGAGACATCATAGCAATACATTCAGACATGGCAAAAAAACCCCAAAACTTTACATTGTTTATTTTTGTTTTTCCTTTGAATTGTTTTTTAAGGTGATAAGGTGATAAGTAAAATGATAAACTACTAATTGAAACAAGAGGAAAAAATAATAGCTCTTCAAAAAATCAATAGCACAAAAAAAACCATTGACATAAAATCAAATTTTCAGAAAGTGTGGTGAGTCTCTTCCCAAAGTACATTCTATAGTAGAAATATAAATAATACCCAATCTACACATATTGGTTCTGTTCCCTTTGTCCTTGAAGAAGACCATTACATCAGGGAGGTGATGCCATGAAAAGCACATGAAAAGTCCATCACATAATCATAATTTCTGTATACCTCCTCTTCTCTGGGTAGATGAGTTGAATATAGGAGACAAAGGATACAAAAGAACTGCCCAATTCACCTTTAGCTTCTGTTCATCTAGCAAAGAGTATGATGTTGGGATTATAAAGAATATAAGAAAAATGATCATAGGCACTTCATGAAAAGCAGGGAGATGTCAATAGAACAACGAGCTGCTCTTGATGAATCAGAGTAAAGAGCTCTAGATTAATTTTCTAGAAAGAATGGCAGGTGTGATTGCTGGTTAATCAAGAAAAAAATTATAAAATTAAGACATATGTTAATATATTTTCAAAGCATGACTCAATTTTGCATTTCTTTCTTTCTTTGATAAATCTGCAGTCATACCTGCTGTTTTCCAGGTTGACATGTATAGCAGTTAATAGTGTATATTCATAAGTATTTTGGTCCCAGGGGGTAGAATGCCTTTGATACTTTGTATCTCTTTGGCAATTTCTCACATTGAATTCCAATTGATAAAGAATAATCTCTCATATAAAGTAGAAATCTAGTATTTTTTTTATTGTGATATGTTTTACTAGGGACCTACAATTGTCCCCAGTAAAATGTTCTGAACTCCATTTTATCGATAAAGTTTGATTTAAACAAGGGGAAGTTGGCTTTGTTGCTCTGTTGTCATCTTCCTGCAAAGCACTGGACCAGGAATCAGGAGGACCCAAGTTTAAACTTTGCCTCAAATGCTAGCTATGTGACCTTGGATAATTCTGATCGCCTCTCATTCAGGGCCATCTCTAGTCATCCTAATTCCTATTTGGTCACTGGACCCAGATGGCTCTGGAGGAGAAAATAAGGTGGGTGACTTATTAGGCACAGCCTCCCTTACTCAAATCCCGTTCATGTGCTTGTCATAGCATATTCTCCCTGATGTCATGGTCTTATTCAAGAAGGATGAGGGAAGCAGAACCAAGAAAACATTGTATACATTGACAGCAACATTGTGAGTTGATCAACACCGATGGATGCAATTCCTCTCAGCATTTCAGAGAGTGAGGTTGTCCATTGTGGACAATTCTACCACATCTAGAGGAAGAAAAACAAAATAAAACAAAACAAAACCAAAAAAAAAAAACCCCAACAGAATCTAAATGAACTCTATGTTCACTTTTTTTTTAAAAAAAATTCTCTGTTTTTCTTTTGTATCTCATAGTTTTCTTTCTTTTTCCCTTAGTCCTAACCCCTTATACAACATGCTAAACACAAACGTATAAGTACAATACTCACCAGACTGCTGTTGAAGAGAGAGGGATGGAAAGGGAGAGTGAAAAGAATTTATGTAATTTATAAATATGCCTATGCATGTAGATAAATGTAGAAAAACTTTCATAACATGCAATTGAAAAAATAGAATAAAATGCCAGGTGGAATAAAAAAAAGAACAAAGGACAAAGACTCAGTGTAAACAAAAAAGAAAAACATCACTATATGTGATCTCTCTGAAACAATTAGATTAGTATCAGATTAGAAGGGAAAATGTTTTTCTGATTTTTCAATAGAAAAGAATATGGGGTAGCTAAGTGGCTCAGTAGATGGAACACCAACCCTGGAGTCAGGAGGACTGAGTTCAAATTTGAACTCATTACCTGGCTGTGTGACCTTGGGCAACACACTTAACCCCAGTTGCCCTGCAAAAACCAAAAAGAAAAAAGAATCGAATCTGTAAACTATATGGCAGTGCTTTTGCATGTGATTCTTGTCAAAATTATAGTTTGTTGTTAAAATGATTTTTTTGTATATTTAGAAAAGAAAACAGTGTTCACAAAGAGTCATCAAATGATCAAGACCTGATTATAAGAAGCTAAGATAATTCCTTTTTTTTTAAAAAAACAGTTACTAGTTTGTAATAGGTATAAAGGTCAATCAATATAATGCTGCAGATAGTTTCCTAGATTTTAGCAAGCGTTAGGCAAAATATCTCATGCTACTTTTGTGGATAAGAAAAATGTGTCCCTATGAAAACATAGCTAAGTAAATAACGAATTAAATGATGGACTAAGAGTAGTTACTAATTATATCTTATCTCCAATGGATCTTCCCAGGGATCTATGCTTTGTCCCTGTGATATTTAAAATAATTAAAAATGACTTTTATAATAACATCAAATCTGTATATTTTTCATAGTTGGGAGGAATAGATAATACAAAAGGTCTTGAGCAGTTACAAAATTGGGTTTAATCTAATAAAATTATGAGCTAATGGGGATAATCATAACATCATGAATTTAGGTTCAGAAAATGAACCTTATAATAGTTAGATAGTAGTTCATTTGGAAAAAAAAGTTCTTGGGAGTTTTAATGAATTGTAAAATTGCTATTATTAGTCATTAAAGCTACCTCTAGCATACCCCTGATTAAGACCTTTGAAATAATTCTACTTGAGGATCATTTGCAGGAAAGGAGGCTAAAGAGAAGGCATGTAGGAGGCATGAGAGCTGTGTAAATTGTATTTTTCCATCAATAATTTGTTTTGTTTTTTGACTCCACAGAATACCATGCCTCCTCCAGGAAATAATCATTTGAAATCTTATCACCCCTGAAGAACCCCTTATCCTCTTGAATTTGTAGTGTTAGAGGGTTGCCTAGAACTCAGAGAAATTCAATGACTTGTCATAGGTAACACAGTCAGCATCTATCAAAGGCAAGACTTGTGAATGTGTTCTTGGTTCTAAGGCCAGTTTTGTAGCATCGATATAACTCTATCTCAAACTACTATTTTCTTGGAGAAAATGAAGTTATTTTCTACTTGCCTCTCACAAAGAAAAAAAATTAAAATAATAGCATTAACTACCTAATTAAGCCCATATAGTCATAGACAATGTGGCTAATGCAGTGTTCTGTTTCCATTAAGAACAAACTTGTTTTTTTCTCATTCAGTAATGTTGGCATTTTATGTAGATAGGAAATTCAGATAAATTAGGACACTAAAAAATTGGTATATTAAATTAGCTTAAAAATCTCAGGTGGGGGAAGGAAACTATAATGCTAACTCAGCATAAAATATTAAATGGCTTTTTTTTAGTGGTAAAGTCATTTTGAGTGGTAAAGTCATTTACTACTAATTTTAGGTACACTAAAAAGAGTCATAATTAAGAATAGCATTAAATGACACAAGAAAATATTTTAGAGAAGGCTACCATTAAGTCACACCTGTCCAACAATGAGGTGCCCCTCCTCCTTTCTAAAAAAGACCCTTCTATATATAACTTTGATCCCCTTCTAAACAATCTTCTAAGCCTGATTGACCTTGATCAGTCACACTTACTCAGCAATCTTTAATCTCTTTCTATCTATTGACTGATTTGTTATTGTTACTTTACTTTGAGGATAACCATGTCATCAAAGGAATGGTAGCATGAGTTGCCCATTTTGCCTATTATAGCGAGGGGAATATTGTGCATGGACATCGTTCTCACTGCCTTTTCCAGAACTATTTTACCTCTTGCTCTGATTTGATAGGAAACAGTACTCCTGGTGTAGGTCTGGACACTGTGGGGGTCCTTGGTATTATGGATATGGTTCCCTCCTTTATCAGGGAGGCAACTCTGTGCTACAGAAATACTTTGCATAATACCATTATGGTGATTTTAAACAACTTTGCAACAACATGGTATAACCTAAATCTCAATGGTCCAAATAATGCAGAGAATTATGAATATAGGAATTTGTAATTAGAAATAAATTTTGTAAATCTTTTCTGCTGCTAATATATAAAATACTATCTGTTCCTAAGATGTAAATTGGCTTCTATTGTTCCACTGTTAAATGTAAAATTTGTTCCAGTCTTCTCATTCCCAACTCCCAGCTTCCAACCTTCTACTTGCTTTCCATCAAGTAAGGAAGAGGGGGATTTCTCCTTTTTTTCCCTCAGTGCCCAGATAATGGGGAAGGCTATAAAAACACCTGAGCTGGACCCCACTCTGGGCTTGGCTACTGCTCTTCCAAGCAGAGTCAGCTCTCATTGACTGTCTTTCTTTCTCCTTATCTCTCTGTCTCTGTCTCCTAAGCAACCTCTCCTAACCTTTTGTTACTCAATTCTGTTCTCAAAGTGATTTTCTCTTTTCCCAGAGGAGAAAAAAAGTTTTAATCTGTATACTTTGCAAATCTTCTATAATAAATCCTGAGCATTTTTAAAATCCCAGGGTCACACGAATTCCTTCATTTTTCAGTAACCCTCTATTTCCAATGCAGTACATTTGCAGTTTTTTTGACAATGTGGTAAAGTTAGCCTGTCTCTAGATGGTTTAATCATTGGTAAAATGATTGAATTGTTCTATTCAGTTCTGTAGTCAAGCTCTCCCAAAGATTTCATTTCTATAAACACATTTATGTCTTCCCAATTCTTGTATATAAACAAATCAACAATAGCAACAACATCAGCCTTGTTAGTTATCAACTCCTTAACCTTTCTCATTCCATATTGCCCTTAATCTTGCCTCTTTTTTGTGACCAAAATTCTGACCAAAACCATTTACCATACTTCCTTCTATTTTTTCCCTGTATCTCTTCTAAAACTTTTGACTTCTGACTTTATTATTCAGTTTAAATTGCTTTCTTCAAGATTACTTGTTATCTCCCAATTACTAAATCTAATGATCTTTTTAAAAAAGATAATCCTTTGTTACCCTTTTTGCAGTTTTTGACACTATTGAGTACCATTGTATCCTTTAATTCTCTCTGCACTCTAGGTTTTTTGTGACACTACTATTCTCTGCTTCTCTTCTTACCTCTGATTGCTCCTTTTTAGTCCTTTTTCTGGACCTTTACCTAGATTATAGCTACTAATCATGAGTATCCACCAACAGTCTTTTCTTGATCCTCTTCTTTCCTTCTATTCTATCTTGATCTCATCAATTATCATGGATTGAATTATCATCTCTGTCAATATGATTATGAGATTGATCAAGTTCGAATCTCTCTCCAGAAACTAATCAGATATTGACAATTATTTATTGGTTATCTAGCACAAGAGGTTTAGTACAGGAGGTATGTCTAAAAGCAAAATTATTCTCTTTATTCCCAAATCCTCTCCACTAACCATCCCTATTATTATTGAGGACAGCACTATCCTCCTAGTTGCCTTGATAATAATTTCAGTGTCATCCTATTTTCTAGTATGTGTATTTCTATGTATCCCATCTATTATTAAGTGGCACTGTTTCTACATTCACAACATTTTTTATATATTTCCCTTTACCCTTACACAGGAGCTATTATGGTATATTCTACACCTAATACCTGGAAAATTGCAAGAGCCTTCTAATTGATCTTTCTTCCTTATCTCCCTGCTCTAGTTCATCCTAGACTCAGTGATCAAAGAGATTTTTCTAAAATTCTGGTCCCTTCTCAAGCCCTCTTACTTACATTCTTAATATTTTAGCTCCCTAATACCTCCAGGATCAAATATAAACCCTTCTGCTTAGCTTTCAAAATTCTTTTCAACTTTTCCCCTTCTAACCTTTCCAATCTTCTTATTCTTTGTTTTCTGAGTTTTGTAAAATTCCCCAATATTATCTTTTTTGTAATTCTTTGGACAACATACTCCATTTCCTGTTTCTTTGCCTTTTTTTTAGGTTTTTGCAAGGCAAATAGGGTTAAATGGCTTGCCCAAGGCCACACAGCTAGGTAATTATTAAGTGTCTGAGACTGGATTTGAACCCAGGTACTCCTGACTCCAAGGCAGGTGCTTTATCCACTGCGCCACCTAGCCGCCCCTTCTTTGCCCTTTTAATGATTATCTCCCTTGTTATTTCTACCTCGTGAATTCCTTCAAGACTTTGTTCAAACTTCACTTTCTGTAGGAGGCTGTTTTCTCTTCCCTTCTCCAGGACTGAGGGTAGGATGGACTCCCTGGCAAGATTACTACCAAGCAATTCTGGGTAAATCTTATATGTATATATACACACATACATGCACGTATATATTTTGTATACTGTCTTCCCCATAAAGATGTGATCTCTTTAAGGACAAAGATACTATCTATGAATCTATGTTCAATCTATTCACTGAGAGAGTCCTTGCTTTCTATTCTATTCTATTCTATTCTATTCTATTCTATTCTATTCTATTCTATTCTATTCTATTCTATTCTATTCTATTCTTTTTTGTCTTTTGCATTCACAGCCTTAATCTATATGATCTTTTTGTTCTTGATAAGTTTTTTGGGGATCTCACTAGTATAAGGGAGGTAATCATTAAAAAACAAAGAAAGAGGAAATGTAAAATGTTGTACAATGAATTACACAAGTCAATTTTGGGAAATTTTGAATATATATAATATGTGTATATGTGTGTATATATATAAGTGTATGTATTTAAATATATATTATATAATATATATATACACACATATATTTGCCTTCTTTACATTTTTACTTAACACAATGCTTCAAACATAGTAAGAGCTTAATAAGTTCTTGTTATGACAATATTTTTCTCCTTCTTTTAGTCCTTTATAATATTCTGCCTTAGTTCAGGGCTTAGCACCTAATGCATGCTTGACAAATAATTCCTGACTTATAGGTGCCTTAGACTATAATGCACCTTATTCCCCTTCTAGATGTTCCAACTATAAGGTAAATTGTGCTTTATTCATCCTATATTCTCAGAAACCCCTAGGGCAGTTAGAGTAGTAGCAGCAAAAGCACCAGTAACCATAACATCTACCATATTGATTGATCAATACTTGAAAATGTGTTTTCAATAGATTTTTTTATCAATATTGCATATAATATCCAAGATACATAGAACAACAACAATAAAAACCCTTTGAAATTATAGAGAACTAGCAGAGGCGGGAAAAGGTTCATATCGTCTCTGTTGTTCTTTCTGCTCTTTGAGCTGTGGCAAGGATACTCTCAGGGAATTTTCATAAAATGACCTTATATGCTATTTTTTTCTTCAACTACAAAAAAGAGTTATTCTTAACAACTGAAGCAAGCATATAAAGCATTAGATACATTTAAAAAAAAAAGCAAAAAGGATAACAATAGTCACAGAACTATCTATATCTATATCCTATTTAAAAATATAAGAATGAAAAAATGAAAACATAATAACCGTTTACATTTTGAATCTAATTGAACAAGATGAAAACAAGATTATATATTAATATTTAAAAATAATAATTGCCACAATGATAAATATATACATGTGTATTTTATACAAAGATCATATACATAATACAGTGTCGACACTATACTCTAAGTTAGAAGATTTAAGTTCAAAACAAAACTTTGATCCTAATGAGCTATATAACAACATGTAAATCATTAATCTACTACTTTGAGCCTTGAATTCCTCTGTGAACCTAAGAAATCAGTTGTTTTATCTAAATCACAAAGCTATGAAAAAAGTACTTCATTAATCTAAAACGTCAGTCTACATATGTAATTTATTAGTAACATTACATTCTCCATAAATATTTGTTGAATTGGGATGAAGAAAAAATAAATGATAAGATAGGAAGGAAAATAAAGAAGTATCACTGAATCTTAGAGTTGGAAGGAACACTTAGAAGTCATTTAATTTGACCCTATACCTAAGTAAGATTCTTCTCCAAAGTAAAACAGAGAAGTGATCTCTCAGTCATTTGATCCCTTCAAAGTGGATTCAAAGAAAAGAGGAAGATGTCCTTGAAAGTAAGGATGGGCAGAAGAAGGAGAGAATGTGACATAATTGATGGAGAGAAAATAGAAAAAGGAGAAAAACAAAACAAGGAAAATTAAAGGAGATAAATGTATAAAATGATGGATGATAAAAACTAATATGTAGTGTACATATATATGTGCACATAAGTTTATTTAAGGTGGCTCACTTTAAATGTTTTCATTATGTGATTTGTTCTAAGTAAAAGGGAATTATTATAAAAAATCAAAAACAGAAATCTGAGTGACTCTACTAAATTCATTCAAGCATCAATACATTCTAAATTAGACCACTATCCATTTTTGCTGTGGACATTGAGATATAACTTAGACAAGAGTTCAATGTACAACATCATTAAGAGTAGGAAATAGTATCTCTATAATAGATTCAAGAAACAACCTCAGAATAAAATTTCTTTAAAAAGCTTGTCATATCAGAAACAAGCAAGGAAAACAAAGATGCAGACATACCAAGATCATCTGGAAAAGAGTCCAGAATGAACATCTTAAGCAACCATTGTGTGACCATCAAAATGCCAAAAACCTATAAAATGTTAATATAGGAAACAGATTTTATAGATCTATATCAATTCAAGCTCTAGATGTCAAAATTCATACCGGTGAAGGTAAATGAATATAGAAAGTATGAATATGAAATAACAGAGGAGTATGAGGGCTTCAAAAGTCTGAGATCCAGAAAACCTGTTAATAACAAAGAGATTTCACAGATTAAGGAAGATAACTCAAATGACAAAGGAGAATGAGTAGAATAAAGGGCAGGGCTATTTTAGGAACTCTGGCATTCAGCTAGTCCCAGGAAAGAAAGACCTGGCTGCCTGCTCCCTGTATGACAGCAAAGCTAAGGCTTAAGGGAAACTGGGAAGGACATGCTGTAGGGAAATGGCAGAAATGTTAGACTGAAGACTGACACAGAAGCCCAGTATGACACAGTATTCTTACAGGTGAATAGCAAATTGAATGTCAAGGATGCCATTTTCAGAAGGCTCAGAATGCAAGTAATTTATTTTGTTTATGCTACTCTGTAGAAGTATATTCACACACACCTACTCACACAGGTATCCACATATTTACGTGCTTCTCATGATAAGAAATACAAATAAATATGCATTTATTTGAATGTATGTGTTTATGTGTGTATGGTGTCTTCTATGAGAAGTAGCATAGTACTTTGAATGGAACATTGATTGCTACATCTATACATATGAACATAGAGAAGTTCTTAACCTCTCTGAGATTCATAAAATTTTCAAAGATTATAAGATATAAAAATCATTTATATGAATTTCTCATGTTCTGTTTCACATTAAACAGATAAGGGATCTAGTTATGCCCTAACCCACTAAAACAAAATTTAATCCAGACTATAATTTTATCTAAAGCTAACATTTTTTAACATAGCTAATACCTTCATATGAATGTAACATGCCAGATTAGAAAACAAAAAAAAAGCAAGCAAAAACAAAAAATAACCTTGAATCTGCATAAGAACCAATCATATAGCTGCATGGTATAGGAGACTTTAAAGTGTGAAGCTCAGACTACCTATTCAGATCATTACCTTTTCAATTTAAAGTCTTAAACCTCCACTGGGTTGCTAAGTGGTCAAGTGTCATTCACAGAATCACTTGGAAAAAATGTGATTTCTTTTGCTTTGTTTTTTCCACAGAATGACTAATGTGAAAAAATGGTTAACATGACTGCACATGTATAACCTTAAAAAATGAAAATTTGTGTTAAATGTGGGACTTATACCCATATCCTGAATCTTAGATTTGCTTTCAAATCATAAGACCAGGCTGCCTCTCAAGATATAAATAACCATGTTTTTAAAATAATTTTTCCGCAATAACACAATGATAGAACTAGGGAATTTTGTTCTTCAAAATTTATTCTTCAAAAATTCTTCAAATTGAACATTTATAAAATGAAATTTGTCATCTTTTCCCTTAAATCTGCCTTGATTTTATTTCTATCAATGTCAACATCAATATCACGGTTTGGGGGTAGAGAAAAGAGAACTGAATTTGGGGAAGACACAGCTTTTCATTCTCTCAATGTCACTTAGGAGTTGTGAGGCTATGGATAAGTCACTTACCCCTTCTGAGTTTCAAGTACCTCAATTAAAAAATTTAGGTAATACTATCTTTGGTACAGGTTTGTAGTCGGGATTATATGAGTTAACGAAAGTTAATTGCTTTGGAATGTGTAACTTATTGAATGTTAGCTATCATTTTCATAACCATCTCCTTTTTAAATTATTTTCTTGTTTGTAATAACAGCATCATTCTTAGTTCCATGTTATTCCTGATCTGTCCTAATGAGTCCATCATTTGTATGAATTCCCTAGCTGGATTCACTATTTTAATATCATTCTCTCAATTTCCACTTCTACAACCTTAGACAAGGACCTCTATACTTTTAAGCAATACTACTGAAATAAATTTCTATCTTAAGAATTCTGTAATGTTTTCTGCATTTTAATTAAAACCTATGATTCCTTATTGCCTGCCATATTTAGGACATAGTAGATAGAGTGAATTTGAAGATGTTTACAACATGGCCCCCATTTAGTTTTTATGATTCACTTTCCAGTTCAAATTAACAAAAATGTAGATATGGAAGGACTAATTAGAAATGTATGAGAAGTAGCCAGAATTCAAGAGAATAAAGATTATCAAGAAGAAAAAAAGGGTGTCCAATGGATTTGAATGTTAAATAATGCTACTCTCCCAGATAAAATATGCATTTGAAACTATTGCTTCCTGCCTAAAGTATTGACTAATAATGGATTTATCAAGCACTTAGGTTGTTTGGAGGAGATTATCTGAGACAGGAAGATATTCATCAGCACCATTAATATCAGTATCATTAATATTCACTTGAGGCAATTATTTCCTCCATCTAAGCATAATGTCAAATAGGAAGACATAAAGTTCTTTTTATTATGTAACTTTCAGTATAATAAGCAGCTAAGCCTGACTCTCAGTCTCACGTGACATTATTACTTTTCTCATAATATTTCAGTCATGTCTTTTTAAATTACAATTGTATTTATCTATTTTGTTTTTAAATCATCTAGAAATTATTTTCACCTATACCTCTCATTCTTAGCTATACCACTCATTTCTTTCCCCTTTTATTTCCCAACAGGGCAAGGAAAGAAATTTATCATATAAAAGATGTAGGAAATGGAAAGCTTCCACCATGGGGAGGATGATGGGGTGAGATTTCAGGCAACCCATAACACTAAATCTAATTCTGATTGGAATTAGTTCATGAAGTGAAGATATATGAGCACACATGCATACACACACACACACACACACACACACAGAAGAGAGAGAGAGAGAAAAAAACTGTAGAATGGAGGAAAATAAACTGTAATCTTAATTGTAAATGTGAATGGGGTGAGCTACCCATGAAACGAAAGCAGATAGTAGAATGGGTTAGAAACAAGAATCTAATAATATGTTTGTTGTTAACAAGATACATAACTGTAAAAGAAATACACACTGAGAGTTAAAATAAGGGCAAAATCAAAATCTCTTATGCTTCAAGTGAAGAAAAAAGCAAGGGGGCAAGGATGATCTCAAACAAAGCAAAAAAAGGGAGCTAATTAAAGAAATAATTAGAGAAAAATACATTTTTTTCAAATGAAACAGTATTAAAATATTTATAGCAGATTTATCTAATAAATATATAAGTAATAGAGTTTAATTTAAAACATTAAGAACAATTCCCCAATTGATAAATGGTCAAAGTATATGAATAGGTGGTTTTCAGATAACGAAATCAAAGGAATCTAAAGTCATGTGAAAAATTCTCTAAATCACTATTGTTTAGAGAAATGGAAATTAAAATAACTCTGAGGTATCATCTCTTACTTTTCAGAAATGACAAATGCTGGAGGTGATAAAGGAAAATAGGTAAACTACTAAACTGCCAGTGGAGTTGTGAACTGGTCTGAACAATATATTTTTATTGATATTTTATTTTTCCAAAAGCATGTTATGAAAAATTTTCAACATTCATTCAAAACCATATGTATATTTTTAAGTTACAAAATTTCCTTCCACCCTCCCTTCCCAATCCCATCCCTTCAGCGGGAACAGTTAAGTTAATATTGTACATTCACATTGGTGTTAAACATGTCTACAAATTAGTCATTTCTGGTATGAGGAATTAGGATTAAGGGAAAGAAATACATAAGAGATATTTTTTAAAAAGTTAACAGTGTTCATCAGATTCTAAACGGTTTTGTGTTTTTGTTTTGTTTTGTTACGTTCTTATTCCTCTGGATAGGGATGACATTGTCCATAGACAGTCTAATAAGTTTGTCCTAGCTGGTCCAAACAATGTTGAGAGCAATTGAGAAATATGCCCAAAGGTATATAAACTGTAGGACCTCTGTGAAAAAATACTTATTAAAAACTCTTTTTTGTAGTGGCAATGAATTGGAAATTGAAGGATGCTCATCAATTGTGAAATGACTGGTTAGGTAGGTGACACATGATTATGTTGGAATACTGTAAGGAGTGAAGATGGGGGTTTCAGAAAAACATAGACAGGTAAAATGAGCTGATTCAGATCATTGTGCTAAAGAATAACAATATTGTAACAATGATCAGTTGAGAAAAAAATGCTATCCCACTTCCAGAGAGAACTGTTAAACTCTGAAAAACTGAAGTATAATTTTTTCACTTAATTGTTTTTTTTGTTTTTGCAATATGACTAATATGAATGTTTGAATGATTGACAACATTTTTTGTCTTCTTAGTGAATGGGGGAACAGTGGGAGGGAGGGAAAGAACTTAGAGCAAAACATTTAGAAATAACAGAATGCTAAAAATAAATTAATAAATTTGTTGAAAAATAAATGACACGTATAACAATGATTTAAAAAAAAATGGTTCCTGACAAATCTATACTATTAGAATGTGATCTTCCCTTTTAATTGTCATATTTAAATTTAGCACCAGACCTAGTTCTTCATTCTTAAGGTCTACTTTGGATCTACATTTGGGGAGTTATTTTCTGACAAGCTCTGAAGAACATGGTCTGAGTGTATCTTTACCTATGGGCTTTGGACAACTGGCAAAATCAGAAATCATATCAGAGAATGGCTAAAAAAGTAAAGTAAGATCTTTGCCAGTTTCCTTTTTTTTTTCCATCTGGAAGCTCCAAAGGAATGTACCCTAAACTAACTCAAAAGCCAGAATAATAAAAACAACTTCTGAGGGACTTCAACCATTGGCTTCCAATAAATATTGACAGCTAATCTCTTTTTTCTAATATTTAGCATCAATAGCTTTTTTTGCTATAAAATGAATATGAAGGCATTTTATTTGTAAAGACAAACCAGCTGTGGAAAACTGCCCACATCTATGATTTTTCCGCCTTTTCCATTTAGAAACAATATGTGGTGGTAGTGATGGTGCTGGGGAAGTCATTGTTCTTTTCTCCATGGATTTCTGTAGTACTCTTAAAATATTTAAAGTTCTTCACAATCTTAGCCATTCTAACCTTATTACATACACATAATTCATCACATCCCTTTTGGTCTAGCAGAACTAGAGAAGCTACTTTTTGCTCTTCCTTATATAAACTAATAGATTTAATAATTGTTCACCTTCCACTAAACAGCTAGACCTGATAAACTGGGTCAATTGCTTCCAAAAACTTGATAGGTCCAAGGTAACAAGACACCTCCTTAGGTTCTATCTCACAATGGCAGCCTACAATAGTCCTTATACCTCTAGAGATACCTAACTCTTGGACAGAGGAAGGGTAGGGAGAAAAAAGTTCTGAATTACTAGGCCAGTGAGACCCATACTTCATTAGTCCTACTCTGCCTTTATAGCTGCTCCTGTCCAACCTCTTGAAACCAATTCCAGTTCTAACCTTTGATATCTCAAAGCAGAGTGTTGCCAAGATCCTCACTCAGCAGGCATTTCTCCAGATTTTGGGAGGTGGTTACTAAAAGGAGAGGAAAAAAAGAGCAGCCCAATCTGCCACAGTAGTTGTTTAAATAAAGCAGACTCTGACTGAAACAAGATCTACTGGTTAAAAGTCAAAGTCAACAACCACATTTTCTTCTGGTACTCTTATCAATCTTCTTTTACAGCACTTGGTAATCTCAAGGTTCATTTTCCCTTTCCTGTACTCAAGTACTTGAGTCATTTATTTCAGAACCTTATCTTGTAACAAGACTTTTTAGCTTCAAACTTGGTTCAAAGTTAGGCTTGATTTAGTCAGAAAATTTTGTGAAACAAGTCTGAACTTCAGGGGCATCTGGAGATAATATTGAGCTCTTGTTAAGACTCAGTTCAAATGCTACCTTCTATAGGAAATTTTTCCAGGCTGATCTCACTGCTAAAGCTCTCTCCTCTCTCTCTCTTCTTTCATTAACTATATAAGGATATGTGTCTTGTATATACCTTTATACATGTTCTTTCTGCATTAGGAGGCAAACTCCTTGAGGACAGAAAATAATTTCCCATTCTTAATATTCCCAGAATTTAACATAAGAACTGATACATAGTGAATTCTCAATAAATGATTGCTGATTCCTTGATTGATGAACACATATTAACTTATATTGATGCAAATACCTGGCTACAGCATATCTATAGCCTCTGCATATCTCCTCTACCACTAACTACTTGTTAATCTTTGTAATTAGTCACTTAATGTCTCCTGGTCTCAACTTCATCATTTTTATAAATAGTAAAATGGGGGATTGGGATAGACCTCTAAAATTTATTAGGCCTGGAGATTAGATCTCAAATATCCATTTTAGTTCTTAACTCCATAAAATTTAGTTCCTTGTTTCCTAAATAAAGGAAGTGGAAATGTTTCCATGAATAGTATCATTTAAAATTTAAAAAAGGATGGAAAGAATGATAATATTTTTATATTTCATGCATCACATAACAGAATGAAGGTACTTTAAGATGGGGTTGCCTCAATTTTGTAGGAGTATTTAGAAAAAGAACAAAAAAAATACATACCCATGTGTTAGTTTGTAAAGAACAAAAAACTGTCCTTATAAATGTGAATCTACCAATCCTGACATTTGGTACCATAATGGGTAAGACACTAACTGTTTGTGCCAGAGATAAAAGGATACCTGACAGCCATAAACCTTAGGGAAGAAAAAAAAGTCTCGGTTTTCTTTATTGATAGTTAATAAAGGAAAACTCAACTTTGCCTCAGCAGGAGATCAAACAGAATGTAGAGACTAAGCTTTCGCTATCGAGATAGTGAAGGACAGAATGGCCTGTAGAGAAAAGTCTAGCTCTGGCAATAATAGCATGTATAGTTCACTCATCTTGCCTTCACAGATAGGAACATGCCCTGCTGAGGGTTTATGGGCCTCCCTCACCCTGGGGAATCAGGTGCACACTACCAATTAGTCCCTCTAAAGCAGCAGGAGCTTCTTTTGGGGACCAGTGACTAAACTAATCCCTAGAAGCACTTATATGAATTGGGTCTGTCAAAAAAAGAGAGATTTTAACCCCTATTTTTCCACAAGTCTTACTGCTCTGTTTTACTCCTATGATCCATGGACCTAATGTTCTAATTCAAAACATTACTCATATTTATAGACCAAGTGTGTTTTTTGTTTATTTGTTTGTTTTTCATTTCCTTATGCAATGTAAATGGAAAGTGATGTCATCCAGTCTCAGAGAGCTATTAGTCAACTGTAAGAAAGATTCCACTTGACCTTAATGATGCCTTTGGTGTCAGTGGTAAATGTACTTAAAATAAATGTCCTTTGTATTAATCTGTCATGTGGATCAGACCAAATAAAGCACACCATGACTTGTCAATTCCCAAGAAAGGGCACATTCTACCTTGTTTTACCTTTCAAAATAACATCCTTATTCATCAGGAAATTAGTGGGTACCACCTGCCTGGTATAACACAAAGCAATTTTAATGGTCTAACCCAGTAGTAGTGCTATTATTATATTTTCAGTTTGTAGGGTAATTGCTAAAAGTACTCTTATAATACATCTATTTATAAAACGTATAAAAGCTTTGCAAATAGTCAAAGCCACACTATCTCAAATATATTTAATACTTGACTTAATTAGTATATTGGCCCTTTATCAGGACATAAAGAATGGAAAAATAATTATTATAATTTCAGTTAAATCTCATGACAGTGAAACATGGTTTCCCCACTACTGTGAGCAGCTCTGCTATCTCATTTCATTCTCTGAAATGAAAAGAAAGTATTAACAAAAACCTTCTGTTTTTAAGCCAAATAAATCAAGGCAATATATACTCTCATTCTCTTATATGACTATTTCCTTCTAAGGTTAAACTTAATACTTTTCTACATGAAATCCAAACTAATTATCTAGTTTCAGCTTATGTTAGCACTTATTTTGAGCAAAACTTTTCTTTGTTGGACTTCATTATCTTTTTCTTATAGAATAAGGGATAGTAATAAATATCTACCTTAATGACTTTTGGTTTCCATTCTCCTTCCGATTTCCTGGGTTAGACATTTTAATTTCTTTCCTAAAGACTCAGTTTTTTTTTAAAGTTTGCAATTAATTGATTCATCACAACATGTAAGATTTTCTATGAGATCACTGATATAACTTTATATCTACATTGGAACCCCATACTAAAAGGATCAATTATAAAAGGGGAAATATATCCAATTTCACTAAGTAATATCCTATAGATAATCCCTTTTTGTTGAAAGCATCATGAAAACAGAGAAATTAATAGCAATTAAATGAGTAAAGAAATGTGTTTATTGATTTAGCAAACATTTATTAAGTGACTTCTATATTCAGTAAGCTATTGTAGATTCTGATTATTGTGCTAAAGGCAAAGAAGAATTTTGGGAAGTTATGAATATAATGATCATGGTAATAAATGAAACTAGTGATTTACTAATTTGAACTGAAACAATTCAGATTATTGGATTTTTGTAATGTTGTATAACATTGTAAGAATCAGTTGTTGTAACTCTAACTATACTCTGAAGAAACATAATAACAGAATTTCAGATTTGGAATTTATTTCAAAAAGTTTAAGAATTCTAAGGAACCATAAAGTTCAAGCCCACCCTATTATTTATTGGGTAATGATGTTAGAGGCACATTAAATGTGTAACCTGCTCCAATATCACACAAGAAGTCAGAGTTTAAATCCAAATCTTTTGGTGCCATATTGAATTCTCTTGCCACTATGTATCATGCTGTGTTCCAATGGTCATTTAAATTAAACTTTTTCTATACAATATTCCCCACTAGTTGACATATTTATGTCTTCATAAAGTTTATCTAGGATCTTATTGCATTACTTCATTCATGACTCATGATAAAACATTATAACATTTACTACAGATAATATATCTCCATTTTTTGAGTGAGGAAACTGGACAGAGAAGTTAATTGAATTACCCATAGTCACCCAGCTTACATCAGAGAAATATTTAAATGACTTAAATCTAGTTCTTACTAATCTCAAGTCTAATATTCTAAGTTGCCTCCCTACAATGTCTTTGACAAGTGGTCATCTAGACTCCTCTAAAGGACTGCATGTTAAAAAATTCATTACCTTTGAAACAATTACTCATCGTTTGCAGTTCTTTTTGGGACCAAAGAGAAAGTTAATCCCTCAAGCACATTATTGAAAATAGCTATCATGCCACCCCCCTATTACTCTTGCTGTGGTAAATATATCAAGTTCATTCAAACAATCCTTTTACAGAGAGCTTCCAGTATATTCATCATTCTAATCACACCTCTCTGTATAAATCTTGGCTTTTCTAAAAGATAATGCCAAAAATATAGCCTACTACTCCAGATGTAGGTTTCCCCATGATGATGATGTTGTCCTTGGGTAGAGCACTGGCCTTGGAGCCATGGCATCAACTCCCTGTGATTGTAGTCTACTTCAATAATGAGGGACAAATATTACTTTATATATATATATGTATATATAAAATATATATTTACACACACATATATATATATTCATAATTTCAAAATTCTTTCTACATCAGTTACTGATCTTTTAATGTCACCATTCTTCTGAGACAATGTATTTAGAGTGATGGAATGATTATAGTCATCAAAGAATTAAAGCTGCCTGTAACCAAAAGAATACTGGAGAGACACGTATTGATAGGGAGACAGAACTAGCATATCATTAAAAGTGAATAGTGTGGGAGAAAATGGAAAAAAAAATATAATCACAAAACTAAAAGAGAGTAAAGAATGTGGGCCACTTTGTGCAGCTGCTGTGGCATAAACAATGAACAGCTCATGTGCACTCCACAAAGGTTCTGTGAAATTTCTGAAAATATGGATGAAATTACTGAGAATGAATTTACTTCAAAGATATCATATGAATAGTTTATAGTTGTCACTGCTTGAAGGAGGACCCATGTAAGTAAGATTAAATTCTTTTTTTGGTTATCATCTCATATTATTGGATCACAAAGAATTTTTAATCTACTAAAATTCCGTTTTTTGTTTGTTTTTAATAAACTTTTGGTTAATTCAGTCTCAATCACCATATGCTTGTTTATGTGCAGTTGAGTTTTTGAACCCAAGTATAGAACTTTGCATTTATTCTTAAGAAATTTCATCTTAGGAGATGCAGTTCATTATTCCATTCTTTTCAATTTTTTTCTTTTGTAATTACTTGTCCTTCTAAAATCGGGAGATCCAAAACTTTTGCTTTTAGAAAGGAAAAAAAATAACTCTAAGGCCCACTATGATATTATGATTGTGGGTTAAAGTTAAAATTTATTTTTTGACCTAGAGTCATAACAAAAATCACAGCTTTGGGGCAAAGCTTTTAGATGAAGTTACTTGCTCTAGGGTTTTTTTAAATAGGAATTACACATCTCAAACACAACATGTCTAACACACAACTCATTTTCTTTATAAATTCTCCTATTTTGAACTGCTATAATACTGTTGAAAATATTTTTTTATCATAATGCCTCATTTCTCTGTCTCACTTTTCAAATATCCAATTAAATGAAGATCCTTTATTTATATTTATATTTATTCTGTGATTCTCATGAGCATTCAATTTTCCCTATTTCAGTGGTCTCCCTTCTCTAATCCATTCTTGACACAAATGACACAGTGATTTTTTGAAATTATGGGTCTGACCTTTTCAAGTACCTGCTCAAAAAATTTCCAATGGCTCCATACTATCTCCAGGATCAACTGTAAAGTCCCTTAATTTGAAATTGAAAATTTAAAAAATCTGGAGCCTTGCTATTTTGACAATATTCAAATATTCTTCTCCTATCAACTGAGATAATATGAGTTGTGTTTAACATAATTGCCCATTATAAAGAAGATAATTAATTCTAATTTCCTTCTCTTCCCTACCATACATTCTATGATCTGACCAAATTAATCAATTTGTTTTTCCTTAAAACTGATGCCATATGGATTTTCCATGCCTTTGTTCCTCATTCTGGATATACTTTCTTTCCCAAACTATGATTCCTATAATCCCTAACTTCCTTTAATGTACAACTGAAGCAGTGTCATACAGAAAAGTGTTTTAGTTCCCCAGATGTTAATTGTATCCTCTTATCCTCTCTAAAGTTTTCTTCTATTTATTCAGTACTTATCCTGCAAGTTATGTGTGTGTGTTTGTGTGTGTGCATGTGCTTGAATATGTTTTTTCCTCAAATGATTCTGAGCTCTCTGAAAAGATGCAGAATAGATTTCGACCAGACAACCTGACCTGTACTGTGAGCCCTGAAGGCCACAAATCCTCCCATGTTTTTGAAACTGGGAGTGAAGACATAAAAAAAATCAACCATGCTTATAAGTCTTTTTTTGACTACAGGGGATTCCTAATTGCTTGTTTATGGGAGTCATTTTTCAGGATTTCCCCTCCTTATTCCTGACATTTTGCTAAAATACCCTTTGGAGCTTGAAGATTCATAAGGTAGTAAGGTTAATCTTCTAATATTTGGTCTTTCTGATGAAGTACTCTAACTCTTGCTTTTACCATCTCTAATAAATCTACCAACTATAGTCTTCACCAGCTAGCCTTTTCCTAGAATATGATCCTTCTTTAATATTTGCTCATACAATCTGAGTAAGGTCAACATTAACTGCCAAGGCTTGGACAGTGTCTTCATCACTAACTTTAAAGTATCCCAAAAAGACAGATTCCTCATTCCTTTTCAACAAAACAATGAAATAAGATCACTTTAATATATTGAGTTGGAAGATTTAGACAGTCTTCAGTACTTTCACGTGATTTAGAACTAGAAGTAATTTTTTTTTTTAGGTTTTGCAAGACAAGTAGGGTTAAGTGGCTTGCCCAAAGCCACACAGCTAGGTACTTATTAAATGTCTGAGGCTGGATTTGAACTCAGGTACTCCTGACTCCAGGGCAGGTGCTCTATCCACTGTGCCACCTAGCCACCCCCTAAAACTAGAAGTAATTTTGAAGATAATTTTTAACTGACACACTCATTTTAAAGTTGAAGAAATCAAGATTCAGACCACGTCTATAGGACTTATGGACAATAGCAAAACCAAGATTAAAACTCAGCTCTGCTGATTCCAAATGGAGTGTTTTCTCTCTATTTTGAAAAATACCTTCAATTGAAGAGAGAGGTTTAAAAATTGTCCAGTGGAGTCTTCCAGGGCAGAGCCAAGATGGAGGCATGAAGTTAACGCTCCCAGGATTATTTCCTATCAAAGATGAAACCTCTGCACTGACATTAAAGCTACAGATCCAACCAAGAAAAAGAGAAGATGCAAAGAAATTTTCAGTGGTAGATATCATGGAAGATCATCAGTGAAGGTCTGTTTCTTTGGGGGGGAAATGTACAGCCAGGCAAGGCAGGAGAGCAGTAAAGCCAGTGGGAGGCTTTAAGTCACAATTCAGTCTAACAACTGGAAAACAACATAGTTCCTGTCAGCTACATAGCAAGCCATCAGGGATAGTCTCAACCCCAAAGTCTGAACTCTGGGAACACCGAGGCAAAAGACAGGACTGGATTGGGAACAAATCACTACACAGGCAGAATGTGGACATAAAGGAGGAAATAAACCTCACCAAATGCAAGGCCTAGACTGCATAGGTAACATATGCTCAATGACAAGCAAGGGATCAGACCCAGACCCAGCACAAAAGCTTGAATCTATACTTCCAATACCCCAAATAACAGAGCTAAATCAACAAAAACCAACAAAAAAGCTAATAGAATGCTCACTCTAGAAAACTACTTTGCATTTAGGAAGATAACAATGCCATGGTGGAAGAAGAAATCAGTGAAAAATTACTAACAGGGGAAGTCTCAAAAGAGTCTATGAATTTGACTCAAATCCAAAAGCTCATAGAAGAGCTTTAAAAAAGTATTTAAAAACCAAGGAGAGGAAGAAGAAAACTGGAAAAAAACGAAATGAGAGTCATGCAGAAAAATTTTGAAAAATTGACCAAAGAAATCAATTCCAAAATAATCTACTGGAAAAGAAAAACAAAAGTTAGTTGAAGGAAATAAAACCCTAAAATTTAGAATTGTACAAATAGAAGTCAATGAATCTACAAGACTATAAGATTCCATCAAACAAAATAAAAAGACTGAAAAAAATTGAAAAAAATGTAAAGTACATTTTAGGAGAAACAAATGACTTGGAAAATAGATCCAGAAGAGATAATTTATGAATCATTGGACTGCTAGAAAGCTTAGATCAAAAAAAGAACCTGGAAAACATCATGCAGGGAATTATCAGGTAATAGTGTCCATATCTGCTAGAGCAAGAAGTCAATATAGTCATTGAAAGAATTCAAAGAACTCCTCCAGAAAGAAATCTCAGAATAAAAACTCCAAGGACTGTTATAGTCAAATCCCAAAACTCTCAAATAAAGGAGAAAAATACTGCAAGCAGCAAAAAGGAAACAATTTAACTACAAAATAAACCCACATAAATCATCAGCATTTCTATATATTAAGAGCAAAGCTCAAGAACAAGAGATGGAAAGAGAAATTTCATTTAAAGTAACTGTAGACAACATTAAATACTTGGGAATCTACCTCCTAAGAGAAAACTAGAAACTGAACACAATTATAAAGAACTTCTCAACCAAATAAAGTCAGATCTAAATAGGAAAAAAATGTCCATTGCTCATGGTTAGATAGAGTTAATATAATAAAAATGACAAATCTACCCAAATGAATTGCTTATATTACCATGCCAATAAAACTACTAAATAACTATTTTACCCAGTTAGAAAAAAATAATAACAAAATTCATCTAGAACAGAATTGACAAAAAAATGTAATGGAAAGTCACCTAAGTCCATCAGATCTAAAACTGTACTATAAAGTGGCAGTCATCAAAATTGCCTGATACTGGTTAAGAAATAGAGTAAAGAATCAGTGGATTAGGATAGGTTCTAAAGAGACAGTAAAAAATAAATACAATAATCTACTGTTTGACAAACTCAAAGACATTAACTTCTAGGAAAAGAATTCACTATTTGACAAAAATTGTTAGGAAAACTGGAAAACAATATGGCAAAATCTAGTCATAGACCCACATCTCACACCCTATAACAAAATAAGATCAAAATGGGTACAGGATTTATACATAAATCAATAGATAAATTAATAGCCCAAGAAATCCTCTATCTATTTTATCTATGGAAAGGGGACTGACTTATGACCAAACAAGAAACAGTGTACATTATAAACTGCAAAATGAATGATTTAGACTAAATTAAGTTTAAAAAAATTTTGCACTAATAAAACCAAAACTACCAAAATTAGTAGTAAAGGAGAAAGCTGGCAAGCAATCTTCACAACTAGGAGTTCTGATAAAGGTCTCATTTCCAAAATATATAGAGCCCTGCATGGAATTTTTAAGGTTGCAAGTCATTTGTCAATTGATAAATAGTCAAAGAATATGAAGACAGTTTTCAAATGAAGTATCTATATCTATATCATCTATATCTATATCATCTATATCTATATCTATCTATATCTATATCTATATCTATCTCTATCTCTATCTCTATCTCTATATCATCTATATCTATATCTATATCTATCTCTATCATCTTTCTCTATCTCTATCTCTAATCATATCAAAAATGCTCCAAATTATTATTGATTAGAGAAATGCAAATTAAAATAACAATGAAGTATCACCTCACACCAATCAGATTGTTTAAGATGACAAAAAGGGAAAATGATCAAGGATAGAGAGGTTGTGGGAGGATTGAGACATTAATCCATTGCTGGTGGAGTTGTGAATGGATCCAACTATTTTTGAGAGCATTATGGAACTATGTCAAAAGAGAAATAAAACTATTCATTCACTTTGACCCAGCAATTCCAATTCAAGGTCTATATGCACAAAAAATGTCGTAAAATATGGAAACAGTCCCACGTGTTCCAAAATATTCATAGTAGCTCTTTTTGTAGTGGCAAAGAATAAGAAATTGAGATGTCCATCAATTGGGGAATGGGTACGCAAATTATGGTCTATGGATATTATGGGATACCAGTGTTCTATAAGAAACCATAAATGGTTGGTAGAGAAGTATGAAATGAATTACAGGATCTGATGTTAAGTGAAGGGTGCAGACCCAAGAGAATAATTTAACAGCTACATTGTGAGATGATCGACCCTTCATCTTTATATTGGATGCAGTTGCTTTTAGCAGTTCAGAGCACTCGGACAACCCTACTAGACTGACTTTGGACAATGCTATCACCATCCAGAGGAAGAAAAACAATACAAAAACAAACAAAAACCATTATGAATCTTATGAACACTACATTCACTTTATTTTTTTTAAATTAATTTTTATTAAAGATATTATTTGAGTTTTACAATTTCTCCCCCAATCTTACTTCCCTCCACCCCCCCACCCCCCACAGAAAGCAATCTGTCAGTCTTTACTTTGTTTCCATGTTGTACCTTGATCCAAATTGGGTGTGATGAGAGAGAAATCATATCCTTAGAGAAGAGACAAGAATTCTAAGAGGTAACAAGATCAGACAATAAGATATCTGGTTTTTTTCTAAATTAAAGGGAATAGTCCTTGAACTTTGTTCAAACTCCACAGCTCCTTATCTGGATACAGATGGCACTCTCCTTTGCAGACAGCCCAAAATTGCTCCTGATTTGTTGCACTGATGGAATGAGCAAGTCCTTCAAGGTTGATCATCACTCCCATGTTGCTGTTAGGGTGTCCAGTGTTTTTCTGGTTCTGCTCATCTCACTCAGCATCAGTTCATACAAATCCCTCCAGGCTTCTCTGAAATCCCATCCCTCCTGGTTTCTAATAGAACAATAGTATTCCATGACATACCTATACCACAGTTTGCTAAGCCATTCCCCAATTGAAGGACATTTACTTGATTTCCAATTCTTTGCCACCACAAATGGCTTCTATAAATATTTTCATACAAGTAATGTTTTTACCCTTTTTCTTCATCTTTTCAGGATATAGACCCAGTAGTGGTATTGCTGGGTCACTACATTCACTTTAAAAAATATCTCATGATACCATAATTCATAATCCATCATACCAAAAATGACTAAGCTGTAAACACATTTATCAGAAATCTGCATGTATGATAGTAACCTGACCATTTGCCACTGAGGAGATGGGCATGGGAAGGGAGGTTTGAAAGTAATTTTGCAACTTAAAAATATGCATATGCATGTGGATGAATGTTGAACTTTCATGACATGCCTTTTTACCAGTAATTTTTACCAGCAATTTTACCATTATCCAGTATACATTTTATCACACCTTCTTACTGTAATAAACTCCCTATCAATATTGGAATTCCCCAACACTTGATTATTCTGTCCTCCAGCTTTGTGTTAAGTGATCAACTCCTACTTGCTCCCATATTTGTACTTCCTTCTGAGTCAAATAAAGATTATTGGCATTTCAATTTCAAAATACATTTTGATAGTTTATCCTTAGAAGAATATGGGCTCCTTTCATAGGAAGTGAAAAAATATATTATTATCTCCTCCTCAAGTTACTAACACCAATAATTCTAATTTCTCTTCTTGATATATGGTTTATTCTTGAGTTTGCTAGATGGGAAAGTAGAGTACATTTATCAATTATGTGATGGTATTATGATTCATGTTGTCAATTCTATTAAATCAGGAATATGAACTGAAGGAAAAAACTGCTTCATGTTTACAGAACTATAATTATGTATAATCTCTTAAAAGAGTAAATATTCACAGGTCTATGTGATTCTATCTCTATAGAACTATCACATGCTCTGTTCTTTCTCCTGAGCTTTTTACTACCTTTCCTAAGTGTGAAACCAAAAAAAAAGAAACTTCAAAGATATTACAATTTTTAATCCATTTTGATTCATTTTATCATATTCCTATAAACAAAGAATTAGTCACCATCATATGAAAGCATGTTTTAGAACAAATAGTCCTACTCACAAAGGAGTACATATTATAATTCATGTGTAAAAGCTGTTTCTAAGTCATAAATACCAATGGCAACACAGATTTGTTGGCAATAAGGTTATAAAGAAATTATTTCAAATGCTTATGTGATTTTTTTTGGATATACTTTCTCATCAGCATGCTTCATAATATTCTGTACACAAACATGCATGCACACATGTACATATACATAAATGAATATGTGTATATTCATTTATATGTTATGTAAATTATTTATGTATATTCATATATATATATATGTAATTAAAAATTTTTTTTTTGTCCATGACTGATTTCTCTAGTACGGAAACTTCATCCATGTATTTTTATAGGCAACTTATCTGCAAGTTTTAGAATAAAAAGAGTTGCTTGAACCCTGACAGGATAAGAAATTTATTAATGGTCACATAATGAGAGTGAGTCAGTGAGAGAATGAATGAATATCTGAATGAATTACATTCAACATTTATTAAATACTATATGCAAAATATTGTGCTAAGCACTATATATAAAGAATAAAAATTGAAGAATACTACTGTCTTTGCTCTCAAGAAGGTTTACAAACAATAGGGTGAGACAACACAGAAGAGGAAATTGAAAATGTTGCCTGTAAGTGTGTTTGTTTGTGTTTGTGTGTGTGTGTGTGTGTGTGTGTGGTAGGAGTGGAAGGGTGGATGTAAATGACAGCAGGAAGCATCTTGTCCCTTGGAATTGAAACCAAGTAGGTTTGAAGATGGAAAATGGAGTGAGCTGCAAAGTCCAGATTCTACCTTCTATAAGGGAAAGATTTGAGAGGAGTTGAGTGCTCTATACTTCAGCCCTCAAATCAGAAGGAAAAGAAGGCTCAGGTGGGTAGCAAGGTGTTCAAGACCTTAAAACCCAAGACTGAATTAGCTACATTGAGATGAAATCTTTAATGATTAGTTTATCCTTAGAGGGTCATTTTGTTCTGGTGAATGGAAATATGTTCCATCTACTTTTCATTTTAAAGCAGACTGTCACAAGTATAACACCTAGTAGAGTAAAGAAATGTCCTATAATACAGAAGTCACCAAAGATAATTCTTTGAACACCTTCATTTTAGTAGCATGTGAATAAGCTACTTCCAGGTTAATTCCACATGATCTATTAAATTAATGATGATTAAAAGGTTTTGTCTTGCCTTCCATTTATTACCAGGTGAAATAAATTATTGCTAAAAAAGTCAAAAGATTATTCAGCCATGACTGAATAAAACTTTGAAACACTGCAAAAATGTTAACACATGCTTCTGGTTATGTATTTTAAGAGTAAACAATAAGAGTTGAGATTTAAAAACTAATAGGCTACAATGATAGATGAAATATAATAAGAAAAGCAATAGAGATAAATGTAAAGTCTTACATTTGGATACAAAAATCAATTGCAAACATACAATATGGAGAAGTTGATTCTAGACAATAATAGAATTATTCTATACAAAATTTAGAAAAAAGATTTAGATATTTTGTGAACTTCAAGTTTCATATAAATAAATAGATAAGGCATCAAAGTTTGAATCTAAATGTTTCCAGGTTTTTGATGGCATTTAAAAATTGAAGAAGCAAACATCAAAATTTTAATCTAATCTTTTTTTAAAAAATCAAATAATGCTCTATTTTGTGCCTTCAATTCCCTCTAACATTAATTATTTTTAAAAAAATCATTTTGCCATTCTTTTTTGTATTACTAATTATATTTCCCCTCCAACATAGAATGAGCTTTGCTACTTCAGACCTCATTAATGTCCCTAAATTGCTTCTGCCTTTCTGACTGGAGAGATAGAGGGTGGAAGAAAAATTTTCCCTATATTCTCCCTTTATAGTAAGCTCAAAATGCAAGTCATCTCTTCATTTGTCATTAACTGTTCTGTTTGGTTTTGACTATACCGTCATCTTCATCTTGTCCCTTAACAGAAGAACTGTCATTCTCTACTCCCTTTTCAGCTTTCAGCTTCCTTTTGTCCATTGTCTCCCCCATTAGTAAGCTCTTGAAGGTAAAGACTGTCATTCTGTTTTGGATTTGTATCTCTAGTACTTACAGTAGTGCCTGGCACTTAATAAATGTGTGACCTATTGTAACACAGAATTATAGGTTTTAAAACTAGAAGGAACATTGAAAAAAGTTGCTTTATAAATTTTCAGAGCTCTGTGATAATGGGTGATTAATGTCATGACATTTAGCATAACGAAAAATGCTTCTTTTGAAAAGTAGAGTACCATTAAAATATTCTTATATAAAATCAAAAGGATCAACTTATTAATGAATCAAAAAGGTTATTCTGTGTCCTCCAGGGTACAGACATTGCTCTAGAAAAATAATATATCCCAGAATGATTAAAATGCCATTTTTCTTTGATATTATTCCCTAAATATTTTAACTCAACTTTTAAAGATTGATTTATTTTTTTTCTATATCACTGAGATTTCCCTGTGTCTTTCTCCCTTTCTTTTGCATAGAGTCATCCTTTATAACAAGTATCCTATCTATTCCCATGTTTTATCATTTTTGCCTCTATGATGGGTATGAGGTGTTAAGATTAAGATCATTTTAAAAGATCACATTATTTTAAGGAACTTAACTAACATTTCTAGGGTATCTTAAGCTTTTAAACATCGAGCATAAACTATTTAGCATCCCTTTAAGGTCAATAGGATAGGTCATCCTCATTTTATAAATAAAAAACTGAGTTTTAGAAACATGATTAATTAACAAAATTTAAGTATTAGAGGCAGAATTTGAAACCATGCTACAAGTTGAGAATGCATTTGACCAAAACAAATCCCTCTCCACAATGGATCATCTGATAGAGGATTCTCAAATTATTCTTTGTGCAAAAAACCAAATACAAAAAATTAGCTGAGGAAATACTTTAGTGTACTTTAAAAATAGTTATAAATTTTTCAAATACCATTTATTTCTAAAAATAAACCTCACTTTTCCACAAAATACATTTTTAATATAAATACAACTATTGGGGGCAGCTAGGTGGCGTAGTGGATAGAGCACTGGCTCTGCAGTCAGGAGTACCTGAGTTCAAATCCGGCCTCAGACATTTAATAATTACAGAGCTGTGTGGCCTTGGGCAAGCCACTTAACCCCATTGCCTTGCAAAAACCTAAATAAATAAATAAACAAATAAATAAATAAACATGGAGTCAAAAAAGTGCATTGCAGATACCAACACCTTCTAATCTACTTGCATAATTAAAAATAGGAAAAGCAATATCAAAGAGACAGAAAACATGGATTCAAATATCACTTTTCTTGACTTTTGTCTATGTCATTGTGGACAAATTCCTTAACTTTTCTTGATCTAGTGTTCCTCATCTGGAAAATGAGCTAGAAAATGAAATGGCTAACCATTACAGTATCTTTGTCAAGCAAACCCCAAATGGAGACATGAAGAATTGGACAGAGCTGAAATGACTGAAAAATAACAATATAAATATAGTATTTCATTTGTGCCAAATCTTTTACAATTGTTAGCTCATTTGATCTTCATACCAATCCTGTAGGTGCTCTTTTTGTCTCCATTTTGCATATGAGTAAAATGATTCAAATAGAGATAAAGTGACTTGTCATGGGTCACATAGTTATGTCTGAGACTGAATCTGAACTCAGTTCTTCTGGATTCCAGTCACAGCATGCTTTTCACTGTATCACGTTGCTGACTAATGTGATATTACATGTTCTTTTCTCTTGTCTTATTCCTCTTCAATGTATTATCCTTCCAGATACTAAAGTGATATTCCTAAAGCAAAAGTTATTTCATGTTACTCTTTTTCTCCAAAAGTTCAAATGTCTGTATTAACAAATGAAAACTTCTTTGTTTAGCATTTACATTTCATTTTTCAAAACTGAGTTGCAGCCAGACTTTCTAGAACTATCACAAATAGCCCCCAGATGCACAAAATGATAGAGTTTAATAGAAGGTACCTTAGCAACCATCTAGTCCAAACCCCACAAAAAGAATTTGAAAACCCAAAGTACCAACAGGTGTTCTCTTTGAAAACCATCGAGAAAAGGAAGGATCTATTTTTTGTCTAGACCTTGTTTTAAGGAAGGTTTTCCCTAACATCAATCCTGGAATTCCTTTATTTGCAAGTTCTAAACATTGATCCTGGTTCTGCCCTATTAAGCTAAAGAGAGCAAGTCTAATCTTGCCTCTGACATGATTCATTAAAATTTTTTAAATTTATCAAGGGCAACTAGTACTAGTCCTTTCATATACTCTGTGATGCATGAACACTGTTCTACTGTTCTTCACATATGACTTTTCTTCTCTTATTTCTATGTACAGCCTGTCCCTCAAATCTAGGATACACTCTCTTATCACCTTAAACTTTTAGAAATCCTAACTTCTATTAAAGATCAGCTCAGATGTAATTTCATATATGAGGAGTTTCCTTGATTCCCACAAATTCTAAATTCACTAATAGCTTGCATTTGTTTTCTATGTACTTTATGCCTACATCTATATATGATGTTTGCTTCATAGAATATAAATTCTTTGGGGGTAGACATTTTCATTTTTCTCTCTGTTTGCCAAGTACTTCACATAGGTCCTGATAAATAGTGGACAATTAAAGAAAACTTGTTGATCAATTCATGCTCCTAGAACTCACTTCTTCCTCTCCCCTTACTTATTAAAATAATTCTAACATTTCCCAAATCATAGAAAATATATTACTCATATATAGGCATATAATTACATATTATGTATATCTATGTACATATGCATAGTCATCCCTTTTATACATTTACCATATATATATATATATTTACTTTTTTCTGTGAAATTTTTTATCTCCAAATTTGACCTCTTGTCTGTTACATAATTTCCCTCATGTTTTATATTCTTTTGTCCTTTGCACATAACTGAATTATCATTTTCAATCTGGAACTGAATCACAGTTCATTCATAGACATGGAAATCATAGCAGGTCACATGTTGAGATATTGATTAGTTATTTAATCTTTCTCTAAATGTCAACTAATTGTGACCCATAGATTTCCTCACCAGGAGTTTTCCTTTCCTGAGCTGCAATGATGCCAACTTGTTTTCATAGCTAATAGGAACTTCTACCCATCACAAGTGAGTTAGAACATTAATTACAAAAAAGATATTGAAAATAAGAAAGGATCAAAGATATGTATAAGGAAAAATACAAGAACTGATCAAATAGCAAAAGCAAAGGATTACTACTGGGTCTTCTACTGCCCAGAAAAACTGAAGAACCCCTTCTTCTGCACCTAGAACCCTAAAATTAGCCTGGTGGAATTGCTGTGTCAAAAGTATGAGACAGTACAGGCAAGAGTTGAACAGTTTTGCCTGATATTCAAGGACTGTCAGAGGGAAAACTCATATTGATGAGATCACTGGCCAGTTCAAGTATTTGATGTGTATTCACCTGACTCTGGGGTACAGCCTCTAAGTATCATTCTTCAACTAATACAATTCATTCTCTCATCACATCTGGATGATGCTAAAATTTGTCATCTCCCCATAGACAAGTCATGAGCCTCACCGAGCTCAATGTTTGCCTTTCTTTCCCCCTTCCCCTCCCAGGGCTCTTACTAGCTTCATCTATTTCAAAGACAGTCCTTGTGTACTAGCTGTGTATGAATAATTGGAAGGAAGGGGAAAGGGTGTGAAATAGCCATATTTTGTGAACCTTAACTATAATTGTTGTTAAAATTCTTAATTTTTATAAGGTATTACTCTTGGACTTTAGGTGAGTCTTCATGATTATTTTCAAATAAGGAGGAGAAAAATGAACAGGAAGTAGAAAAATAATTCTTACTTTTCTGTCTCTGTTTCTGTCACCATCTCTCTCTCTCTCTCTCTCTCTCTCTCTCTCTCTCTCCTCCTCTCTCTCTTTGAGTCACTCTCTCTCTCTGTCTCTCTCTCTCTCTCTCTCTCTCTCTCTCTCTCTCTCTCTCTCTTTCCTCCTCTCTCTCTTTGAGTCACTCTCTCTCTCTCTCTGTCTCTCTCTCTGTCTGTCTTTCTCTCTCTTTCATTTTATTTTATCTACAATAAAAAATCTTAGAATGAAGTTGTAGAAACTTTTTCTTTCTACATCATCTCTAGAATGAAAAATGCATGTAGTAGGAGTAAAGTTCAATTAAACAACATGAAGCACATTGGTTCATTAAAATAAAATCCTCCTGTAGTTTCTCTTAACAGTCATTCCTCTCTATTAAAAGGCACATTCTATATATTTGGTTTGCTTTGCTTGTTCCTTTGTTTCAACCTGGCTGGGAACAGCTCAATTTTGAAGATAGAGATATTGAATTTTACACAACCAGTATATTAAATAATTAATTTTAAAGGCAAGAATGCAATGAAATAATGGGTAAGTTTATTTTATACTTTAAATAATTAAATCATTTTTGCAGTGATTTCATATATATATATAGATATAGATATAGATATAGATATAGATATAGATATATAGATATATGTATATGAGAAAACAGGACATTTTCCCTAATGGCAGTGATAGTGTTGCCTATGGAATTTAGGGTTGTCAATTAAAGAGAAATTTAGAGTTACTGAAAGATAAAAGAATTTACATATTCCCTGGGATTTTGAAACTTCTCAGGATTTATTAAAATTATTGCAAAATAAGAAGCAGTAAGCTCCTTGAGGACAGGTTAGGTGAAGTTTATGAGAGAGAGAGAGAGAGAGAGAGAGACAAAAAAATAAATAGAGAGAGAGAGAGAGACAGAGATAGATAGACAGAGAGAGACCCAGCCACATGCATGGGGGCCCATGGTGAGCCACTAGGGTTTAGCATGGAAGCAGATGGACTAGGAAGGAAAGGAATGTAGACATCCTGAAAGGTGGAAGGTAGAGTCAAGAAGAATTAAATTAAATACAGTTCTGCAGTAGGTTGGACAAGAGGTGGCACTAAAATAGATCATCATATGGGACAGAACCATTCAAAGAAAGATTATTTTTAACTTGAGTTTATTCCAATTTCAGATTATTTTAACTGTTTTTTTTTGCTTTTTTTTGCAGAAACTCACAAAAGAGAAGAAATATACTTGGTATATCTGAATTTTTTTTTTTTTTTTCCATTTCAAAGTGCACCATTCCTTAGTTCTGGGATCTAAACTTTAGGATTTGCAGGAAATTCTTTACAAAGATGCTTTTTCATACATTCCAGTAGGTGGCAGTCTATGATGTTAAAAGTTTGCAGATGACATTTTGGAAGCTTTTAAATGTCTTCATCAGAACCAACAAGAAAGAAGATGTTTTCATTCTCTTTGTTTCTCTATGCATATTTTTTGGGAATAAACCAGTCTAGCAGGAAAAAGCAGGAAGAACAAGGAGGTGGGCAAGTCAGGCCACCTCCAACACCATTACCACTTTCTCCTTCACTCGGATGGAGATGGAGAGAGATGAGGGGCTGGAACCCAAGAGTCTCAGAAATAATGGTGCTTCCAGGGCATTACCAAAAGCCATCTTCCTGGAAGGAAATATCCAAGGAAATGCAGCCTGGCAACTACTCTTGAATGGACTAAAACCACCGATCTGAACTCCTAGAAAAGAAAGTTGTTCTTATGAAAGACTAGTCAATGGTTCAACATCAAATAAGTAGAAATGACCTTAAAGGTGGTACATTGAAAATGCATCTTTTCCACTGCTCCTTAAAGATTATGGCTTCCTTCTGTCTGACATAACTAAAATTTTCTATGTGTACTGTCTCCTCATTAGAATGTAACCAGGAGCTGTCTTACTTTTTTTATTTGTGATTTATACATGCAGATATTTTATGCTCATTCATTCATTCATTCACTCATTCATTCATTCATGTTGCACCTACACCAGAAAAATCTAAGTCCCTCAGGAAGGAAAAAATGATCAGGAGAAATTGGTGCAGCAGATTGTATGGATAAACTGTTGTAGCAGGGGTAAAAATTTAAATTGTCATATATTTATATAAACTTATTTTAATACTCATCTTAGGCAACTAGATGGTGCAGTAGATAGAGGACTGAGCCTGAAATCAGGAAGATGTGAGTTCAAATCAGACCTCAGACATTCACTGGCTATGTAACCCTAGGGAAATCACAACTTCTTTTTTGACTGAATATCATTCCCATACATAAAATGGGGATGATGATAGCACCTAACTACTAGAGTTTGAGGATCAAAAGAGATAATATTTGAAAAGTGCTTACTAACTTCTTTTGCATAGTAGTTACCATATAAATTTAGCTATCATCTTCATCATCAATTATCTAACAGGACTCAGTAAATATCATTTGACAAATTGATTACAAGAAGAGTTCTAAATTAGATGATTAGTTAACAGAACAGAGAAAAATAAATCTTTTCTCAGTTATTTTATAATTTAAGGCTTTAAGAAATTAAAGCCAACCATTTTTTTAGAACTTCAAAGTTTACAAAGCTCTTTTAAATACATTATTTCATTCCTCACAACAATTCTGTGAAGTAAGGGTTAGAGATAATATTATCTCTATTTTACACATAAAGAAAGGTGGCTCACAAATATTGTGACTTGCCCATTATCTCATATCTAGGAAGTGTCAGAGGAGGGGACTTAAAATTTAGGCCAGTCTTGACTCCAGGTCTAGGATACTATTCCCTGTATCTATTAGAAGCTAAAACAGAATTTCAAAACCATTTTTATCACTATAAAAATATCAGACTTCATAAGGATACCGGGTTTTCTTTTGGTAATAGTTTTGTTGACATTAATTCTAATTTTTCTTAAGCTCTGAATTCCTTAGAAATATGGGTACAAGAAATTATTCAATGAATTCAAAACAAATGCATTCATTTTTATATATTGATCAAACTATCTAATGTGTTTCACATTGCTAGTTTGAGAATTTATTGGATATGTGTTTAACCCAATGGCTATGCTGGATAGGAGAACAAAAAGATGGACTTAAGAAAACAAGAAGAGTTTAAAAAGAGTTACATTATATCTTTGGCCCTTTTCTTTTGACATTGTAATCAATGGAGACAATTAAAGCCTGAAACATCTTTGACATTAACACTAGCCACTGTACAGTTCCTTTTACTCCAGAGACTAGAGTATAATCTACTCTAATGGCACTCAATATGAATTGCTAGCAGAGCTTTCATTTTAATTTAAGAAACAGAAGGCTGCATTAGTAGACTAGTCATGCATACCTTGAATATCCATTATTAATGGTGGATGGTTTGAAATTTTGACGTAATAGCCAATTTCATGTAGAGAAGCTCAAAAATCATATAATAGATAATAGCTTTTCCTTTATTTTACTTCTTTAGGCTTTCAGAACTATTAAATGCACAAATCAGTTTTATTCTTTGTGAAATTAATTTTAATTTTCAATTTCACTTCTAATAAAGAAAAATAGTTCAGATAATCATTTTAATGTTTGTTAATTTTTTAACAATGAGGATATTTACTGCATTAACAGATCATTACCTCATCCAGGTCTTAAAAGATAATTTCATTAGTTGCTATAGTTAAAAATGATCAATTTTTTGAAAACATTCGAATGATAAATGCTTCTGAATTTAACAAAGGTAAGTCCTTGGAAAAGAATTTCACAAAGTCATTACTGTACCCATTTTCAAAACTTTTCCAACTTAAAAACTAAGAGAGTTTTCAGCATTATCTTTGAAAACTATAATGATACAATGGATAAAGAAGTTGGAAACAGTAGTTCATAAAATTAGTGAAATAATGGCTTTCATGATCTTATCATTATTATTTCTAGAAGTATACCATTCCTTTTAGGGGCAAGGAACATTTTTTTACTGAGCTATCTAAATAAGTCATTATGGGTATAGAGGAGATGATGAATTTTTAGCCAATTTGGGGGGTTTAGACATACACTTTTCATGGTTAATATAATAAGAATGTTCACCTAATAAGGTATTTCATATTTGTCTGATTCTGAAATATAATAGAATGAAAAGATCATATTTTATCTGAGAATACTTGAAACCTTTTTAAAACTTGTAATATCAAGTTCATCTTTATGTTCTAAAAATTCTTCAAGAATTTTTAATCTAAACTGCAATCCAGTACATGCTTAATGACATGAATGTAAAGAAAAGTTGGTTGCTTTTTTCATCAGCATAAATCTTTCTTCTCTGAATCCAACTTTGTAATTCCTCCATTCCATAAAGTACAAGTCTTGAAATGAAAGAAAAAAAACAAACTAAAAATTATAATTCAAGATGGAATTTCTGCTATAAGGATCATTTCATTTCATAGTCACTAGTATTGATGTGAGAAATCCTCCTCAAATTATAATTACAATTACAGTATGAGAAAATGACAAAGTTCATCTCATACCAGTGACTTTTCCTCAGATAAATGACAGAAAAATCATGAAACCTTCTGAACTGTCTTTGAACAAGAGTCCATGGAAATACTTTCTGATCTTTTTCAAAAGCTGAAAGTGTATCATGTCTTCTTTTCCCTCACATGTATGCATAATTTTGCATTTAGAGACATTGTCTCCCTTTTTAAAACTGTTTTCTGTTCCCAAGTCCCATCCTTCTCATACGTATAACTTTTGGAAAAAGCAAAGAGGAAAAAATCAGGAACGTATGGATCATTTAAAAATTTTGTAATGTTTTCATTCAGTCTGTGTATTCACTGATCATATCCTCATTCCACTTTGCCTAACAACGATCTTTTCCACAGTATCATTCTTCGCCTTTCTCCTTAAGCCTGAAGAACAGAAAAACTAGGAAAAAAGCCCTGCTCAAATTGCATTATTGTATTAAAATCCACAAGGAGAGCTGTCTAATCAATGAACTGTCTTAGACTAGATTAATGAAGGTTATTTGAGTTCTGAAGAAAAATTTCAAAGGAAATGGTTTGCAAGTTGTAAACTGCTGAAAGCAGTACCTCCATTCTTTTCATCCTTTTAAATTTTTAAATTCTCTATTTTTTATTCCACAGCACATTATTTTATTCACATCTTTTATTATTAGATGGTAAGGCATCACTTTCAATTCCATTGCATAAAACAATAGCCTACTGCAACAAATATGTCTACAATTATTTTTAAGTTCTCAACATATACTAGAAATTGTCATAAGTTCTGGTGATACAAAGGTGAAAAGACAAGATATGGAACAGTCCCTGCCCTCAAGGAACCTATATTCAACTAGAGGTATATAATCAATTACTTAATCAACAGTTACTAGGTTATGAAGGGCTTTGGATGCCACACATACAATTTTGCATTTGATCCTAATGAGAGAAAGAGAGAGACAGAGAAAACAGAGACAAAGACAAACAGTCAGACAGACAGACAGAGACAAAAAGATAGATAGACAGACAAAGAAAGACAGACAGAAAGACAGAGACAGAAAACTATTCTCTAGACCTGCATATAACTAGGGTTGTGAATAGTATGAACTACCACAAAACAGGAAGCAACAAAAGGAATTAGAATCTGCAATTTGTTGTTTGAAAGAAACTCATGAAAAATAATGATTTGCATAGAATCCTTATGAGGGATTCATCTGAAATTTATTATGTTTCAAATGAATTTTTTAAAAGGAGGAGGGAAATAATGATACCTAACAAGCCTAGACATGGTTAAAAGTAATGTAGAAAAATTGCATTATACTTAAGACACCTACTACAATGAAAAAAAATAATACTCCTGTTTTTGTACCAAATGTCATAGCATTGAAGTATTTTAATTGAAGGAAAATTTAATTGAACCACAAAGAGAAATAGATTAAAAAATACATGGGTCCCAAAGTTCCAATTTCACTGGCAACAAAGGCCAGAGATATTCTCAAGATCACTCCATTCTCTAGTTGTTCTTTGTCCCTCTCTCCTCCACCTGAGTCCTCCTTTCCAGTGGCCCAGATCAGTTGTTTTTAACCTTAAAAAAAGACTTTCAATACTGCATATTAAATTTCCAAGTACCTCAGATAAGTTGGAGAAAAAAGGATGCTTCTTACTATTCTCAGAGAGTTGAGGGAAAGTATATATATTAAATGGAAAATTTGGGTTCCAGTCCTGGTTGCAAATCTCACTTTTTTCCCACTTTAGGTAAATCATTCGACCTTCCAATTCTTTAGGTAAACTTCTAATTCTATACATTGTTAGAAAGGTAAACTATCTGCATTGAGAAAGAAAGTTAGCTCAGCTGGGGCATCCCCTATGCCAATGAAATCACAGACCTGGATTACATGTCCTGAATAAGAAGAGTCATTTCCTAATAGATACATGATCAAGCAGTATGTACTCAAAAGAAGAAATAAACGCTATCAAGTATTATTTCATATGAAACTATTTCAAAGTAAGATTAATGATTAACATTTACTTAGCAATTTTATATTTGTGAGATGCTTTGCATGCTAACCCACTTCAACTCCACAACAACTTTTCAATTAGATACTATTATTATATGTCTTTTGACAAATAATTAACAAATTGAGACTTAGAGAGAAGTGACCTGCCCAGTTAATAAATCACTGTGGTAGGATTTGAACACAGGACATCTTTACTACAAGTACAGCATTCTATCAATTATATCATCTATCTGCAATTAAATAACAAAATTAAATTAAAATAACTCTAAGGTTCTATCTTATACTCATAAAAATGAAAAAATAACAAAAGTTGGAAATAATTGCCAGAGGTGCTGTAGTAGGGCAAGACAACAATCTGGAAAGTAATTTGGAAATATGTTACTAAATCATAAATATGTCCTTTGACCCTGAGAAAGACTTAAAGAAGCTAATTAAAAAATGAAAGAATGAGCATGTATTAAATCATTATAGCACATTTTGATAATGAAAACCTGGAACCAAATTTGTTCAGAAGTTGAGGGAGTGAGGGAACAAATTATATGATAGGAATATAATGAATATATGATGCTTTGAAACATATGATTATATGTGTATAAATTTGTAAGTACAAGTTTAATATATGCATTTTAAATCTGTACATAATTGACCTTTATTATTTGTATGTTGAAATGTTTATGACTGGCAAATTCATAATTTTTAAATGGAAAATAAATTTAAAATAATAAATAATTTGTTCCTGTACTTCACTAATTCAGAGAACTCCTATGGAACAACTCCCAGATTTATATGTGTGTGTGTGTGTGTGTGTGTGTGTGTGTGTGCACGCACACACACACACATACATATATATATATGTATATATATATATATGTATATATATGAATGATAGTATCCCTGAAATGAAACAGTTTGATTTAGTCTTGCTTATTTGGAAAAGCAAATTTAATCCTGAGTTAGGAGCCAAGGATTCATAAGATTCTCTAATATGTAGCTCACTTAATGTTTTTCAGTTGCAATTTCTTCATCTATTATATCATGTTCTGTTTATTTCACATGGTTTGTATGAATATCAAGTAATGTATACTTCAGTTGTTCTGGACACTTTTTCCTTGTTCTTTTTCTATGTTGGCTCTACTTTCTTATATAGCACACAGTTCTGAGTGGTTAAGGTGCAATTCTGTGTATTTTACAAATGAATTTGTATTTTTTTTAAAATGGGACATTTCTCTGGCTGCATGTGGTAAAGAAATCATTTTAAGATAGTTTCCTAAGTTCTTTGAAACTCCTGACTTATGCAGTCACTGCTTAAACTTCTGTAGTGAAATCCTTGATGAATAAATATTCACTGAATTGAACATTTCAGTTGAGTTAATAATGGATATAAAAATTCTTTGGGAACCATAAAGTACTTCAAAAATGTTAAATAAAAGGCAAACTAATGTTAGTCAGAGAAGAGAACCTGAAGAAACCCTAGATATTAATTTTTTATATTCTCTATTAAATCAAAAAAAGGCCAGCTATGTGGTGCATTGGATGGAGCATTAGACTTGGAATCAGGAAGACTCCTCTTCAAGAGTTCAAATCTGGCCTCAACACTTCCTAATTGTGTGAATTTGGACAAGTCATTAACCCTGTTTGCCTCAATTCCTCATCTACTGATCTGGAAAGAAGAAATGGTCAACCACTTCAGAATTTTTGCCAAGAAAGCCTCAAATGATGTTGTGATGAGTTGGATATGACTGAAATGATTAAATATTAACAACAAAGGCAGGAAATTGTTACTAGAATGAGGCATACAAGCTAGATGAAAATATAAGCAAAATGCTGTCTATTTAGTAACAGAAAGAAAATAGAAATCTTTCATTATGGGAATCCTGATCGAATGATCTCTATGGAAAAAGTTTTCTACCAGCATACATTATTTTTTTAAAAATATAAAATATGTTTGACTATACCATTTTGTATCAAATTCTCAAGTTATTTGTTGACACATGGAACATTTTTTGGGAAACAAATGGAAATGTATGTGTATATGTGTACATATATAATATACATCTAGAGAGGCAGAGAATATACAGTTAGTTCTCGACTACCTTAGTTTTAAATAACTATTTTATAATATGAGGCAGGAAGCATTGTTTCTTCTCATAGTCCTAGCTAGTATGTACTTTTCTTGATTACCTGTTTTTGATCTAGTCTTCACAATTTGATACGTCCTCTAAAATAAGTACTAATAAAAAGTCAAAGAAAGGTCACAAAATGGTAGAAAGATTGAAGAACGATGCACAACAGAAGATACTGAAGGAGAACAATTTATATAGCCTAGGAAAGAAAAGACTCAAAGGAAACATGATCAGAAACTATAAATGTCTTCTAGGTAGCTATTTAAAAGAAGGAAGGGATTTATCCTTAGCCTCAGGAGTTGGTAGGACAAAGATCAATGTCTAAAAGATGAAAGAAAGATTTATCTTCCCTATAGCATTAAGACAAGTTTTAACAGCAAGCACAGTCATCAGTAGAGCATTTAACTCTTTTACAAGACCATATCATTGAGATTGCTCAAGGACAATCTAAGCAATAAGAAATTATTATAAATGATATACTGAAAACACTGTCATGAAAATTTAAGTTTATAATTTCATGCCAAAGTATGATTATAATTGTTTCCAATTTAGTATTATTTTAAACCCAATATTTAAACCCAAAAAGAAGAGAAAAAAAGCTTTTCTGTGAAACAGTCCATGAATCTATCTTGTAGTAGCTGTACATCTTTTTTCAACATATATAAAATTGATAAAATAAATGAAAACATTAAATAGTTGAATTGCAACCTGTGTCAATCATTTTAGAAGTATTTGAACCTGAAGGGATAAGGATGGTAGAGAGAATATTTAGGTGTGAATCAAAGAAAGGTACAAGTTATATATTACAGCCCACCCAAAAAAAGACAGAAGAAGTAGAGGATGAGTTATTGACAAATATTATCACTCAGAAAGACAGGCTGTTGTAATAAGGGAATTAGACTATGTGATCATCTGCTGGAAATTTCTGAGACAAAGCGTATCATATGGTAAACATTTTATTTGAGTTGCTGATAAATTTATTTTTCAGACAATGTAAGAAAATTTTAAAAATCTCTTTTGGACCTGGTTCTAACCACTAAGGAGTTCAGTTGTTCAGTTATGTCCAACTTACTCCGTTTGGGATTTTCTTGATAAAAATTCAGGAATATTTTCCAGTTCATTTTACAAATAAGGAAAATGAGGCAAACAAAACTATGTGACTTGCACAAAACCATACTGCTAGAAAGTGTCTGAGACCATATCTGAGCTCATGAATATGAGTCTAATTCTAGACCTGTTGGGAGCCAGGTTCTCTAAGCTGTTTACAAGAAGACTCAAGGGGTTCATACCACCTAATGGAACAACATTTCCTTATTCAATATATATAGGGATTCCATGTATACCCATATTTATAGGTCTGTTAATGATTGCAAAACTTACTCATCCTAATAGTGGAATAACTATAAAGGAGGATTTCAGAGAAATTCCTTGAATAAAACAGATTGTGAACTCTGTCCAAATTTAACAGGATTGCATCTCCCTGAGACATACAAAACGCTTCAACATAATGAAATCTTTGGAAAATACAGCACTGGGAGTTCCACGGAGATGTCAGAATATGTACAGGAAAAACAGATACAAGATGGGTCAGATAGAATTCCAGGGAAATTAACAATTTTGCTCCCCTTATCATACATAGGAATATATGATAAAGACGGTAAGAGAATAGTTAGTATAGGTGACCGATATGTGAACTCTAACAGCCTTAGTTTATTGGGAAAGAATAAAAAGTCATAGAAACTGTGGCATCTACCAGTAAGGGCTGAAAGGAAAATTGGTTAATGAAGGAGTCAATGGACAGATGGACAAACATAACTGCCCTCACTATAGGTTGTCAAGGGAGCATATCGAAAAACATTACATATGCGGCACAAAAACATAAAAGCATTCCATTAAACAAATTATATCAAAGATTATTATCAGGAAAGTTCTGCTTAATTAATAACTTTACTATGCAGCAACAAACTAGGCAACAGACAGGTTGAGGTCATCATGGTCTGATAAAGGACAAGAAAATTAACTACATGATTGATAATCACACTTGTAACCACTACATGTTCAAACTCATAACCATATGAACTATATGATTAACGATGAAAATTGTATACTTTCGTAACCAAGGAAATGATTTTAGCTTGCTTTGTTTGATATGATTCTGAGACTATAAAAATAAACCCAAGTAGCTGACAGTCAACCTGCTCCTGCCTTTAACTCTGTGTTGACTCAACTCATTTCACCGACTCTATCCCTCCTGTCAGGTTCCAAGGACCCCACAGAGGCTGGACCCCAGCAGACTGGTGCCCCAACAGGGACTTGACAGGTAATATACCCTCCCTTTTCTTAGCTGGATAGATAGGTTTTTGCTCGGGGAATCTGCAGTTCCCCTGATGAGAGTTATATCAGGCAAGAAAGGGCAGTAATCTTAAGAACATCATGGGTAATAATAAAAGTAGGCAGAGAGTTCTTTTCATTGAAATTCTGACTCATTTATTTCATAAAAGAGGAATCAAGGTTTCTAAGGTCCGAGTCACTTGATTCATCTCATTCGTGCATAACTGCTGTCCTTGGTTTCCTGAAAGTGGGTCTATAGATCTTGATATTTGGCAAAAAGTAGGAGAAGATATCAGAAAATATTATATAGAACAAGGACTAGAGAAAGTTCCCACAGATGTGTTCAGTTTACTGAGCCTGGTCAAGGACACTCTCTATCCTGACTATGAAATTATAAAAATAAGTATTAAGCTTTCATCTGCAATTTGTGCTGCAACTGAGGAAACTACTGTATTAATAAAATCTAGAAATAACTTAAGGGCATCTCTTCAAGATGAGCCTGAGGTAGACCCTCCTCCTGATAAATTAACTCCTGAGGAAAAGGAGGATCTGGAAGATGAAGCAGCTAGATATGATGATGATTGGGGTACATTTACTGTAGAAAAGAAAAAAAGAAGAGGGTAAGAAAAGCAAAAAAATAGTGACCCCACCTCCCTTATTGGATGTGGGATTTTATGGGGCTATTAAAGAAGCTCTAAGAAATGGAAATACCACCTTTGGGTGTTAACCTGTCATTTTTGTAGAAGGAAATGTTGTTCCATCAGGCGGTGTAACCGCCTTGACTCTTCCTGCCATGACTGTGTCAAACAACTTAGAGAACCTGGCCCCCAACATAGACTGGGTACTCTACCCACTGTAACACCTAGCTGCCCTAGGGAGAATTGGTCAAAAAAGTGAAAATGACAGGAAGGTTGGAGGAGAAATGATTATATTATATCAGAAATTATTTTAGAAAAGAGAAGGTTGCTCATCAAGTTGTGATTTATACTGTAGAATTTTAAAGAATTGATTTTTAAGAAGTTCAGAGAAAATATAATGTGGTCTGAGACTCCTAAAGATAAAGGAATAAGAAATACTAGAGAGAAATTATTATGTAACTTCTATGGAATTGAAAATAGTAAGAAATTAAAGAGAAACTTAAAGAAATGCTTTAAGAGAGTTAAAAGAAAGTTAACATATTGATGAAGAAGAATTATTCAATTCTGCTTTTCTTCTGTCTTTTCTGTCAAGGAATGCCAAAGCAACTTTTGGAACAGGTAGGAAAGTATATAGAGCGATAGATCTAAAGTAAAGAAGACCTGAGTTCAAGTTTAGCCTCAGATACCTACTACTGTGTGATTACGGGCAAGTTACTGAACTCTTATTTGCTTCAGTTTCTCTATGTATAAAATAGGAGGATATGAAGATCAAATAAATTAATAAAGATAAAGCACTTAATGCAATGCTTTGTACTACATAAATTTTATTATTATTATTTATTAATGATGCAGATGAGAACATGGATTCAAAAGAAGCAAGAGAGAATTGAATTATAGGATAAGTAGAGGTATATTAAAGTGTTTCTCCACCTCCATGAAGGAAAGTCATTAGTGAAATTCTATTAGCTTTTTTCCCTTTTTCCGTTGTTCTCTACTTTATTTTAAGCAATGGTATTGTTTAGAAGAAAATTGTCATATATATATATATATGTATATATATATACATATATATATATATACACATAATTTGAAAGTACCATGAAACTGTGAGAGAATTAAAATATTATGGATTACAGAATCAGAATTCAAAACAATCTTTACTTGCCTGATTGATACGTTCAGTTTAATAAAAATAAAAAAGATGGAGCTAAGTATAAAAATGCCACTCATGCATTGTTAAAAAAAACTACATAAGAAGAAGAGGGGGAAAGTCATGGTCAAACAGTTGTAAATATTAAAAAAGTTAATATGATTTTAGGCTATAATTAAGTATAGTGCCCAGAGAAAGGATTATTGTGATATAGGAAACTGATCTGCTTAGATCATTTAGAGAGTGTTTTAAACTTTTTTGATCTCCTTGTGGATAAATATTTATATCAGTTTAATTTCTATAGTAAGTTATTTTTATCTTTTCTTTCTTTTCTGCTTATTATTATAAAGGAAGATTTGACTTGGTCTGTTTCACTCTTGTGGGCAAGAATGAGTGCAAGATATGAAGATGAAAATTGACTTGATTTATGGGGGATAATTTTTAATAATTACAGAAAGATAACAATGAATGAAGTTTGTTTTCCCTAAATAGAAATCTTCTTGTAAAGACAAAACATCACATCTTAGGTATTTTGAAGGCAAAGATTTTTGGACAGACTTGGGTTGGACTTGATGATCTCTAAGGCTCTTTACAACTTTGAGTCTTTGATTTTATATGATTCTACAAAATTGTCAGTAAATGTATATATGTATATATACATATATATAGTTATGCATATGTATTTCTGTTTATTTATGTATGAGTTCTCATAAAAATAAGGGACAAGAACCTGGGACCAAAGGGAAGAAAAATTTGAAAAGAATATTTCAGTTCAATATAAGCTGAGGTTCTAAACAATTATTGATATCTCTAAATGAAATGAAACATCATGGGGAATAATAATACAATGGTATATGAGAATTATATAAGGCAAAACAATTTGCACAGTCTTTTTTATAAAGTAAACTTGAAAGGATACTAAAATGTATAATATGACCCATCCAAAATAGTTAGCTCCTTGAAGTCGAGTACTTTGTTCTTTTGTCTTTGGTATTCTTAGAATCTAACACAGTGTTTGACACATAGTTGGTACTTGGATAAATGCTTTTTGACTGATTAAAATCATTGATTGAAAAAATATTTGTCAAAAGATAAAGTGGAAAATATTTCCTCCTCATTTGAAATCAAGCAGTCTTCTTACTACATATTACTGTCTCTTTGAAAATCTTCCTTGACACTGAAGTTATATAGTTAGTCTAATTTGGTCTTATCACACTAAAACTTACATGAGCATCCTTGAGAGGCATATATAAACTTGGAAAAACACATATTGACATTAGACATATTTTATTATTCTTATCATTAGGAATTGGATGAAGCAACTGCTTAGCTGGACTAAAAATTTTGGGTATATCATAATTAAGTACTTTATTAACTTGAGCAAATAACATCCAGGTAAATCAAGTTAAATGATAATTCATTTTTGTTAATAATAAAATTTTATAATAGAAGAATTAGAAGTAACTTTAGAAGCAATTTATTTCAAATCAGTGACAAGTAATTAGTTAGTCTATGGACTCCTATTACTAATAAACCAAGCATCATTGATATTGGTGGACAAGTTGCTAGTTATAAGGTAATGATTATTTCTAAGTGATAGATTGTACAGTAAAAAGTTGTACAAAAAATAAAAGGTCCTTTACTGGGAAAACACTAGAGCTCAGGCCAGGAGAGCATTGGTCACGATTTTTCTTAGATCAGACCACTGTGGTAGCATTAACAATCCACACATCCTCAGAGCTACCTCTGAAAATATCATCAAGAAGGATTGGAAGCTTGAGACATAGTTCCCTCTGCCCTGAGAACAGAAGTCAATTTGAACAAGAAATAGTTTGGAAAAATGAACAAATAATTGCAGCAACAACAAAATGACCATAGAAAGATAGTATGGTGCCAGTGAAGTACAAGACACAAACTCAGGAAACAAGGAAGTCAAAATAGTCATTTAAAACTTCAAAGAAAAATGTGAATTGGTCACAGGCCCAAAACTGTTCCTGAAAGACCTCGAAAAGAATTTCAAAAAACATATGAGAGAAGTAAAGGAAAAACTAGGGAATGAAATGAGTGATACAAGTAAATTATGAAAAGAGATTCAGCAATTCGGTAAAGAAAGCACAAAAAGTACTGAAGAAAATATCTTTTTTCAAGGTAATGGGGTTAAGTGACTTGCCCAAGGTCACACAGCTAGGTAATCATTAAGTGTATGAGGACAGATTTGGACTCAGGGCTTTCTGACTTCAGGGCTGGTGCTCAATCTACTGCACCACCTAGTTGCCTCCATCTTTTTTTTCCCCACAAAAGTGTGTTTATTTTCACATCTGAGTAATTGTTAACTCCTCAGGACATTACTTTGACATATTCATTGTATCTGACATCTGAATAAATGCTGACTCCTCAAGACATGGCCTTTGGCAACTGAAATTGTACACACAAACCAATACATAAGAGAAACATTTGCAGATCAATGAAGGGAATCTTTCCCAACTTATTCATCAGCTTTTTGCAGTGTACCTTTCTCAGAAACATATATGCCTTCCAAAAACATTCTGATCTCTTTGTTTTTGACTTTGGAAGTCTGTTGGATCAGGGCAGTTAAACTTGATAAAAGTTCAAAATCATTCTGGACTTGAACAAGCAACACTTAGATTCATACACACTCTTTAGATATAATTTTCATCCAAGAAATTTCTGATTTCAGCAAGTGAACCTTTCTCTTAAACAACATTGATAGGGAAGTGAACATATCATAGGAATCTTTTTGTAATGAAAACCCAGAGTTAAACCTTTGATCATGTTTTGTATATGACTACAGATTATGTGTATAGTTGCATGCTTTAAAAAAAAAATTTCCCACCACTTATCCACACAGAGTTTTTTTTTTTCTTCTTTCTAAGGAGACTGAAATCAATATTGATATGGCTGAAATAACTACAAAGGATTCCTCTAGACTCCTTCACTATAACTGTATTACTTTAAAAGATGATATTTCTCGGTTGTCAACAATTTGGTTACTTAGAATGGTCTTCATTCTATAGAGATTGAAGCATACTCTTTTTTTTTACTTTGTTTTTCTTGAAGTTCCTCTTTTGGGGGGAGGTTATTTTTTTTTTTTTTTACAATTTGACTATAGTGTAATATTTTTCAAGGCGACACATTTTAATTTATATCAGATAACTTGCTTTCTCTATGAGGAGGATTGGGGTGAAAGGAAGGAGAGAATTCAGAACTCAAGGTTTTTAAAAGAGAATGTCAAAACTTATTTTTGCATGTAACTGCAGAAAAAGAAAATAGAATAGAATGAAAAAAAGAATGCTTTCATTCTGGTCATAAATGAACTAAAGAAAGAATGTCTTTTATTATTCAAAAAACATTAAAAAAATCAGAATATGTCAAATGATAAAAAAAGTACAAACAATCACTGAAGAAATGAATACTCTAAAAAGAAGAATTGGTTAATGGGAAAGAAGCTATAAAATAGCATTGATGAAAAGAACTCATTAAGGAGTAGTTTTGGGCAAGTGAATGCTAAATACTCCATGAGATAATAAAAAATAAAACAAAATCAAAGGAGTGGGGAAAATGTAGAAGAAAATGTGAAATATCTTATTGGAAAAACAACTGACTTGGAAAATAAAATGAAAGATATTTCAAGAATTATTCACAAAAAAGGACCTAGACATCAGATGTCAAGAAATTATGAAGAAAAATTTCCCTGATATCTTAGAGCCAGAGGGTGAAATAGAAATTGAAAGATTCCACTGATCATTTCCTCAAAGAGATCCCAAATGAGAACTCCCAGTGGTAAAATCAGCAAATTCCAGAGCTCTGAGGACAAAGGAAAATATTACAAGTATCTGTAAAGAAACAATTGAAATATGATGGAACCAGAGACAGAATCACATAAGATTTAGTAACTTTCGCATGAAAAGATCAGAGGGCTTGAAGTTTCATATTTCAAAAGGTAAAGGATCTAGGATAATAATCAAGAACCTATCTAACGAAACTGATTATGGTGGGGGGGAATGAATTTTTAATGAAATAGTTCTTTCAAGTACTCTTAATGAAAAGACAAGTTGAATAGGAAATGTGATGTTCAAATCCAAGACTCAAGATAAGAATAAAAAGTTAAAAAGGGAAAGAAGAATCACAATGCATTCAATATAATTAAAATTTTTAATTCATATATGAGCAGATAATAATAGTAGTTCCTTAGAATTTTATCATTATTAGGGTAATTAGAGGTATAATTTTTAAATAAAATCAATAAAATTAAGGAGTGAGAACAAGGGATTCACTGAGAGAGGGGAGAAAGGAAGAGTAAGAACAGGGGAAATTACGTCAATAAGTGGCCTAAAGGAAAATATTCCACAAGAAAGGAGAAGATAGGGTTCGTGGCAGTTAACATTTGAACATCTTATTGGAATTGCCTCAAAGAAGGAACAGCATATATTCAATTGGGTGTAGAAATCTATCTGACTCTATAAAAGAAATAGGAGGGGAAGGGGATTAGATAAAAGAAGGGGAACAAACAAAAGAGAAGGCAGATTAAGGAAGCTAATGGTGAGAATATAAACAAATTAGAGGAACATGGAATATCTTGCCTGTCATATTTATAGATTTGGGTAGTATTTATGACTAATCAAAAGATGCAATACAGCATGGGAGATAAAGTAGATAATTTTGATCACATCAAGTTGAAAAGGTTTTGTTCAAACAAAAAAATACAGCCAAGAGCAGAAGGAAAGCAAAAAATTGGATGAAATTTTTGCTGCAAATTACTCTCTGATATTGCCCCAAAATACAGAAAAAGTGAAAATTTATAGTAATGTGATTTATTCTTCAAGTGATTAATGGTCAAAGGATATAAACAGAAAATTTTCAAGATATGAAATCAAACCTATCTATTGTCATATGGAAAAAACGTTCTAAATCGTTATTGATTTGAGAAATGCAGATCAAAACAACTCTAACAACTCTAAAGTGCTGCCTCACACCTAACAAATTGGACACTTTGACAGAAAAGGAAAATAACAAATGATGGAGGGGATGTGGGAAAACTGGGGCACAAATGCATTATTGAAGTTGTGAAATGATGAAGCCAGTCTAGAGAATAATTTGGAACCATACTCAAAGAGCTATAAAATTGTCATGCCACTAATAGAGCTATACCTGAAAGAAGCTAAAAAAATGGAAAAGAACTTATATGACTGAAAAAATTTGTTGCATCTCTTTTTTTGGTGGGGGCAAGAAAATGTAAAAAGAGAATATACACACCATTTAGGAAATGATTTAACAAATTGTGGTATTTGAGTGTACAGGAATATTATTGTGCTATAAGAAATGAAAAGCAGGATGCTTTCAGAAAAATCTGGAGAACTTGTATGATATGATTCAAAGTGAAATTAGTAGAACCAGGAGAATATTTTATAAACTGTAATATTGTATGATAATCAATTGTAAATAATTTAGCTATTTTCATCAATACAATGATTCAAGACAAATCCTGAAAGATTTGTAAAAAAAAATGTTATTCAATTCCAGAAAACCAACTGATGGAGCCTGAATACAGATGAAGCAAACTTCTTTTACCCTTCTTTTGTACCATGATTAATATGAAAAGGTATTGCATGAATACACATGTGTATACTCTATCAAATTACTTGCCTTCTTAAGGAGGAAGGAATGGAGGGGAAAATAGAATTTGGAACTCAAAATTTAAAAAAAATCAAAATTTTGTTTATGTGTAATTCAGATAAAAATTCAATAACAATTAAATAAAAGGAAAACTACTACTAGTACCTGAAAGATAGCATAAAACTTTTTAAGAGTTTATTAATTCCTTCATAACTTTTTAAAAAAGATTTATTGATATTTTCATTTTATTACCAAGTATGTGTCTCCTATCCCGACCCCCATCATCCCATAATGACAAACTTATGTCCTTTTTGTCAAAATGCAAAACTTTGTTGTCATATTCTAGGATTTTTATTAGAAAAATCAAATGTAAAGTAATACATACAATCATTACTTTTGTTTTGAAGTTGAACTGTTTTAATTTATAGATGCAGTATTTTTTCCTACTGAGAACTAAAATGTAATCAAATGAGTAAATGTTATAAAACAATCACATCAAATATTTGCAGGCTATTTCTTATCCAAATTCTATGAAGCCCAAACCAAACCTCTTTAGATTCCAAGAGTAGATGAGATAGGGGAGGCTAGGTGGCATAGTGGATAAAGCACCGGCCCTGGAGTCAGGAGTACCTGGGTTCAAATCTGGCCTCAGACACTTAATAATCACCTAGCTGTGAGGCCTTGGGCAAGCCACTTAACCTCGTTTGCCTTGCAAAAACCTAAAAAAACAAGAAAAAAGAGTAGATGAGATCATATACATTTAATATGGTTCAAAAGTTAGAGGTTGCATGTGGTATTGTATATGGTCCCAATTTTGTAGTAACAGAGACTTAAGATTAAATCATAGCTGAACTAGATGACTTCTATATTGTCTTCCAATCAGCAACTCAAGGTTTTTATTTTATTTTAATTTTTTTTGCTTTATAGATATGATGAATATGTGAGTGTGTTTGAGTTCCACAAGAATGTGAAGAGAAATTGTTGGTTTACATTATAAAGTTTGAGGTCTGCCTATACTGGTTCCTATGAGCAGGTATGTGAGTATAAGACAAAAGACTTGGCCTCAACCTGATCTAAATCTGATATCAGATCAGGTCTGTCCTACCTAATTCTGAGTTAACCCTAGGGTTTTCATCCTTCTCGTTTGAGCATGCTCTAAAAGACTACTGTTCCCTTCTCTATGCTCATTAGTATAATGAGCAGGGTGGGGAAAACATATGGAAGTGGATGTATCAATTAATTTGTGATCCCAGCCAATAATTGGCACAAAGGGGGAAGAACAAGCATTTCAAAGTGCATATAAGACCTAGCACTTCTGAGATTTTGCATACCTCTTTCCTTTAAAGAGAGAGAGATGGTCCCTTTATTTAGATATTTTAATAAAAGCCATTTAAATCACTCTGGACTAAGTATTTGCAAGCCATTTACAACAATTCTGGGGCTTCTCTGGGATACAATAATATCAATCTTTCAATATTTTCCTGGAAGAGCACAAGAAAATAGTACGTGAAAATGATTTGATTTCAAATACATTTTCTGGGTTTTCTCTGCTGGGGGTGGGTATCTCAGAGATTCCTGGGAAGATTAACTTGGGTTTGGAGTTGAGTGATTAAAATGTTCAGAACAGCAGTAAGGGGAGATCTCTAGGTTGGTGGGGTGGTGGCCAGTACCCTCCCCTTGCTGGCTGAGAAGTCCTCCAGGTGGGAGATCTATCCAAAAGGAGAAGTCAGAGGATTAGAGAATAATAGGGTGTCCCAAAGGGAGAGAGGGGGAATTTAGGATCACTCTTCAGGAATTTCCCCAAAACTTAAAGCCCCCATAGCCAAAGTCACCAGTGGATTTGGGGATAAACAAAGAGCCTCATGGCTGGTAGCCAGAAGCCAGAAAGTGGAAGGAAAGAAGCTGATTGCATCTAGTGTGGTGTGTAAGTCTGTCTGTATGTGTGTAGTCCCTCAGGTGTGTGTTCATATGTTCTGTGTTCTAAATTGTTTGGGTTAACCCTAGTCTTTGGGGTATTTCTGGGTCTGGGGAACCATTTAAATTTTAAAATGTGAAGGAGCCAAGGAGTTTTGGAAGGTGAGGGTTGAGGAAGTAGATGTGCAGCATCTCCCTCATGGAGCTTAGCCCCTCCCTTCTGAGTAATGTGGGAGATGAAAGAAGAGGGGGGCTCTTAAAGAGAAAAAGCTGTGGTCTGGGGAGAGTTTAGAAGGGAAAGAACTTTTAAGGGAAATGATTAAGATTGAGAAATTAGAGGAGGAAAGATTTCTTATTCTTATGACTGACTGAGAAAGACCCTAGGGGTCTTGGGGGCTGCATAAGTGATGGTTTCATCCACCATTTTCTTAAGATTTTTAACTCTAAATGAGAGTTTAACTGGAGTAGTGCCCTGCCTGTAGGGAGGAGGAGGGGGCAGAAATTTCAAGTGCTTAGCCTTAAAGGGAAAGAAAACCAACCACAGGTGAGGTGGTGTGTGGTTGGGAAAGGAAGGGAATATAAAAACCAGAGGTTGGGAGACAGTATTTATTGAAAGTAAATCATGTTTGATGCATGCTTCTGCTCTGGTCATGTGGCTTAAAAGTGCTGTATTCCTGATTTTCACTCTTTTTCCTAAATTTAACCCATTTCTGAACTAGAATCACTCTGAGAATTTTAAAAGAGGGGTATTTGTGTTGTTATATTCTGACAAAATCTTTGTACAGAATGGAAGTAATTAAATGACCTACATAGGTAAATTGGTTTTGGATTTTGAACTCTATTGAAATACCTTTGAGTTACAGGAAAGTGGTAAGAAGAAAAATATGTAATTGAGATTAATGATATATGAAGAAACTTGGGAGTCTATCCATGATAGACTAATAATATTAATAGTTAGGGATATTTACTAATTTCTTTTGGGAAAAAAACACAGGAGAGGAAAAGAGTTTTATGAAGGGCATTTATGAAGAGGACTTATTAATTAATGTTAAATTTAATAGTGATAATAATTGTATTATTTTGGATGGAGGTTTGGAATGTGAATGCTGGATTTTTCTGTACAAGGTACTCTAAAACTTTTTTATCAAACAAAACTATTGGGAACTTAAAATTGTAAAGTTGATAGCAAACTAAATGAATTGAGGTTTCAGTTAATGATTTAGTCCTTTGCCATTGGATTAACCATGACATAAATAAGAACAGCATTGGCGTTTTAAATGTATCATGTGTATGAGATTGGATTCTTTGAGGATCTGGGTAAAGAAGTTTGGAAGAAAAAAAACCTAAACGATATTGAGATAAACATTTTGTTCTTGTTTAAGATGTTTAGCATAAGAATATGACATTTAATTAAATTTAATAATTATATGTTTAATTTTAAAGAAGTCAACAAGGTGTACTTCTCTCATAGTAACTGCAGACAGCTGATGTGGGGGGCTCTGAAGGATGACTAAGCAAATAGCAATGGTGTGGTCCCACTGTAAGGTAATTTATTGATGACTATCAGTTAAGTGATATTCTTTTGTAACTTCAGAGAAATTATATTTACAATTATTTGTTTACCTGTTGTGATATTAAAATCTAGAATAAAGATGTGATTGCTTTGAAAGGGTAATAAGGGAATATCAAAAATTATGACTCCTGGGATCACTGAAATTTTAAATTATATAATAATCTTGGTATAGATCTGTGGGTTCATATATAATGTAATAATGGAAGGATTGTCTTGTACAATCTAGTAATTCATGTATTCTTACTACTGTTTCATTACATTGGAATTAATAACACATGTTGGAAAATTTAAAGTCATCTTGCTCTAATGGTTTGAAAGAACTCTGAAAGTAATGATTTGTATGTTAAGCATGGCTGGTAGTTAGGCAAGTTTACATACTGAGATTATTGTGATTATATATCCCCAAACTGAGATTGTTTGCTTTGAGTTAAAAAAAAATCTATGTAATATGAGAATGATAAACACAAGAAAGATAAACTGAGATTTCTTTTTCTGTGACATTATTTAATTAATTTTTATGTGAGAATTTAGGAGATCATGGGCAATCTCCCAGCCAAAGGAGGTGTTTATTTGTTGTAAAATACAACAGGATAGAATGAGGGGTCTCTAACTAAGGGAAATCTGATATACCATCTTTATATAGATCTAGAGTAAATATGATTTCAGACATGGGCATGTAGGTATAGAGATCAGAGGCCTCAAGTATAAGATAGGAAATGATGTATGTAGGACCAGTAGTAGAATTCTTGGTTTTAACAAGGATCCAGGAAGGACACTCAGAGCTCTAGATAGGTGATTCATTAATTAGGATTTCATTAAGATTATAATTGGAATTTAGTGAACTGGACTCAATTGAAGTTCTAACATGGTAAAATTACAGTTTTAGGTCATGGAACTTTTCATTTTTTCTCTTTTATGTCTGATGCAAGGAAGGTCAACAAAAGGAAATGTTAGTGGGTCAATGTGTTCCTGGAGTAAAGTAGGCTAATGGGCTGAAGTTTTCAGGTGACAGGGATATACAGTAAAAGGGTGGCTATTCAGTGTGGCCTGAGGTTGAACCTTTTCTAATTTGACTTCCCCAAATGTGTGATTTGAATATGTCTCACCTGGTAGAATAAATCTGGCATAAGAAATTTGACTACCCACATGATCTCTGCCTGGATGCTAACATTCAAAAATTGTATCTATAAAAGAATTTTCCTTTGATAGCCTGGATCTTTATAGTAAGCCATTTTGAGCAAACCAGATAAAGAAGTTCTAAGCCAATTGAAATTAATAGGTTAGGGGCAGCTAGGTGGTGCAGTGGATAGAGCACTGGCCCTGGAGTCAGGAGTACCTGAGTTCAAATCCAGCCTCAGACACTTAATAATTACCTGGCTGTGTGGCCTTGGGCAAGCCACTTAACTCCACTGCCTTGCAAAAAACCAAAACAAAACAACAACAAAAAAGAAATTAATAGATTAGGTGTATGACTGACACATGCTGAACAAGTTTAAGGAAAGGAATGTGAATCAGCTAAGTACATTAGGAAAAAGAAAACCTATGGTATATTTGGGGATATTTGGGGGAAAATTGCATTTTGGCTAAGTACGTTTGAGCCATTATTGTAATGAGAGCAAAAAGTTAAGACTGTTTTTATTTTAACACCTATGCTGGGTACACTTTTTACTAAGATAACTGTTAAATGTATATGTTACAAGCTTAAGTTAATACGGTAATTCTCAGTGAGTTTACTCATAGTGAATCAGTCATGGAAGTTAATTGTGTTAAAGTGAAGTATGCATATCAACATGACAGTGAATAAGGCAAAATGTAAATTGTAATTAGCTCCGGAATCTTATTGTCTTGAGATGAAATATGTGTTTTGGTCTGTTAAGCAGTTTCTGCACCAGAAGAGAAGGTCTCAACAAGCCACCTGAGCTGGGGAGGACTTTTTGGAACTGATTAAGAAGATACAGAAGGCAATAAGACATTTCCAGGGGATAAGGGAAGAGAGGAGATACACTGGGCCAATTAATTTCCATCATCTTTTACCTATGTGTGCATAGTTTAGTCAAGGGATCTGCTCCTTTTGATATCCTGTAACTTCTCCTTGATTCTGTAAGTGTGACACCCCATCCCTCTCTTTATAGATAATGAAAGTGTTAATGGAAAGGAGGAGAAAAGGCAGGGTGAAGATGTATTCCCTTGAGAGAAAAGGAGTTATAGATACTATCTAGGGAGAATCCTATCTCTTATTTAAAGAATAGGGTATTAGAAATAGTGGAAGTAAAATCTAGCTGACAGAAATCATTGCCCAGTCTTTGGTGTGGCTAACTGTTGGATTTGCAATGATCCAGAACAGTTTGAGAACTGGTCTTGCTTGCTGGTCCCCTTGGGTCTGGCCTAGATTCTCAGTTCCTGATTCTAAGTGCACTGTGGCACAAGATTCTGGTCCAGAGGAGAGAAACATCAGCAGCATATGATTGAACCAGTTCAGGGTGACTATTTTCTATACCAATCTGGACAGGATCTTTTCTTAGGTAGTAGTAAATATCTGTAGATTGATATTTAGAAGTAGGTTACACATATTTTGGACTGCACAATTTATAGAGATAAGTGGGCTGAGACTCATGTGAGATATAATGATAGTATCAGGATACCTTATCAGGATGCATTAAAGTAATGTGCTACCTGGGCACAGGATAGGAGTTAAGGTTATAGAACCCCAATAAACTGTTATAGAAACAATTCTCAATTAGACAGTTAGGACCCTGGACTTGCTGGCTGACTAAGCCATGCAAACAAGAGAGACAAGATTTGTGTTAGATTATCTGATAGTTGGAGAAGAAGGAGTTAGTGACAAATTGAATCTATCAAGTTGCTGCCTAAAGATATATGACAATAGGCAAGTTGTAAAAGAAATAAGCAGCGACATCAGAAAGTTGGCATGTGCTCCTGCACAAGCATGTAATATAGAGGATCCATGTCCCTGATAATGAGGAAGCAAAAATCTTGATAGAAAATTTCAGTAGTCATATTAATAACAAGGATTGTGATTTAAGAAAAAAATCACTAGTAAGGTGTCGAACCCAAATTCTTATTAAAAAAGAAAAAGAAGGGGGGGGACAAATTGTGAGAAATATGTGGGTGTGTTTGGGTTCCACAAGAATGTGAAAGGAGATTGTTAGTATCCATTACAAAGACTGGGGTCTGCCCGTATTAGTTCCTATGGGCAGAAATATGAGTGTAAAAACAAGAACCTTAGCCTCAATCTGATCAAAACTTGACTGATCAAAACTGAGATCAGATCTACCACAGCTAGTTCATCTAGTTCTTTTTTGTTATTTTATTATTTTTTTTTATCATTTGCACTTGTATATTTTTAAATTACAAAGTTTCCTTCCTCTCTTCCCACCCTCCTCCCCTCAGTGGGGAATAGTCAGGTTAGCATATATATATATATTTTTCCTGCAATCACATTATTTTTTTGGGGGTTTTTTGCAAGACAATGAGGTTAAATGCCCAAGGCCACACAGCTAGGTAATTACTGAGTATCTGAGGCTGAATTTGACCCAACTAATCCTAACTCCAGGGCCAGTGCTCTATCCACTGTATCACCTAGCTGTCCCTGCAATCACATTTTAAAATTTATTCAATATTTATTTTTTATTAATATATGATGTTTCCCAATTAATACAATAGTAGTTGTTTGTAAGGTTTTCTTGGTAACATTTTGAATTTTACAATTCCCCCCACCCCATACACACCCTTCCTATCCTCTCCCATCGCCCAATAGAAGGCAGTTTGATAATATTTTTATTTTTTAAAATTTTATTTATTTAAAGAAATGGGGTTAAGTGACTTGCCCAAGGTCAAATAGCTAGGCAATTATTAAGTGTCTGAGGCCAGATTTGAACTCAGATTCTTCTGTCTCCAGGGCTGATGCTCTCTCCAGGCAGTCTGATAATCTTTACATTGTTTCTGTGCTATACATTGATCAAAATTGAATGTGTTGAGAGAGAAATCATATCCTTGAGGAGAAAAGAAAATATTAGAGATAGTAAAATTTTGTAGTATATAAGATATTTAAAAAAATGAAGCTAATAGACTTGGATCTTTGTTTAAACTGCACAGTTATTTCTCTGGATACAGATGATATTCTCCATCACAGGTTCTCTAAAATTGTCCCTAATTAATTCATTGATGCAATGAGCAAGTCCATTAAGGTTGATCATCACCCCCATGTTGTTATTAGGATATACAGTGTTCTTATGGTTCTGCTCATCTCCCTTAACATCAGTTCACACAAGTCTTTCCAGGCTTTTCTGAAATTCTATTCCTCTTGGTGTTTAACAGAACAATAGTGTTCTATACATACATATACCACAATTTGTTCAGCCATTCCCCAATTGATGGACATTCACTGGATTTCCAATTCTTTGGTACCACAGACATGGATGATATCAATATTTTTGTACAAGTGAAGTTATTACCATTTTGCATGTCTTCAGAGTATAAATCTAGTAGTGGTATTGCTGGATCAAAGGATATGCACATTTTTATTTCCCATTGGGCATAAATCCAGATTGCTCTCCAGAAAGGTTGGAAGTTCCACCAACAATGTATTAGTGTCCCAGATTCCCACATCCCCTCTAACACTGAACATTGTCCTTTCTGGTCATTTTGGCCAATCTGATAGGTGTGAGATGGTACCTCAGAGCTGCTTTAATTTGCATTTCTCCAATCAGTAATGATTTAGAGCACTTTTCCATATGGCTATGGATAGCTTTGATTTCCTCATCTGTAAATTGCATTTGCATATCATTTGACTATTTGTCAGTTAGGGAATGGCTTGTTTTTTAATAAATTTGATTCAGTTCTCTATATATTTTAAAAATGAGTCTTTGTCAGGAATACTAGTTGTAAAAATTGTTTCCCAACTTACTACATTTCTGTTGATCCTGGTTACAGTGGTTTTACTTGTGTAAAAGCTTTTTAATTTAATGTAATCAAAATTATCAAATTTGTTTTTAATGATGTTCTCCATAGCTTCCTCGGTCAGAATCTGCTTCCCTTCCCATAGATCTGATAGGTAAATTATTCCTTGCTCTCCTAGTTTGCTTATAATGTTGTCCTAAATCCTGTACCCATTTTGATTTTATCTTAGTATAGGTTGTGAAAAATTGGCCTAATCCAAGGTTCTATCATATGAAATTCCAGTTTTCCCAAGAGTTTTTAATGAAGAGAGAGTTTTTATTCCAGAAGTTGGACCTTTTGTGTTTATCAAACAGCAGATTACTGAAATCATTTCCTGTTGTATCTTTTGCACCTAATCTATTCTACTGATTCACCACTCTATTTCTTAGCCTATACTAGACAGCTTTGATGACTGATGCTTTATAATATAATTTTAGATCTGGTAAGGCAAAGCCACCTTCTTTTGCACTTTTTTTCATTAAATCCCTGGATATTCACACCCCCACCCCCATCCCCACACATACATATCTATATGGTTTTCTGAATTTTACAATTTTTCCCTCATTCTATCTTCCCTCCCGCCCTGCTCCCCACAGAAGGCAGTCTGATAGTCTACATTGCTTCCATGTACATTGTTTCCATATACATTGTTCAAAATTGAATGTGTTGAGAGAGAAATCATAGCCTTAAGGAAAAAAAATATGAGATAGCACAATTACATAATAAGATATGTTTTTTTTTTAAAAAAAATTAAAGGCAATAGTCTGGTCTTTGTTTAAACTCCACAATTCTTTCTTTCGATACAGATGGTATTCTCCATCACAGATATTTTAAAATTGTACCTGATTGGTGCACTGATGAAATGAGCAAATCCATTAAGGTTGATCATCACCCTCATGTTGCTGTTAGGGTGTACAATGTTCTTCTGGTTTTGCTCATCTCTCTTAGCATCATTTCATTCAAATCCTTCCAGACTTCTCTGAATTCCTATTCTTCTTGGTTTCTAATAGTGTTCCATAACATACATATACCATGATTTTTTTCAGCCAATCCCTAATTGATGGACATTCACTCAATTTCCATTTCTTTGCCACCACAAACAGGGCTGCTATGAATATTTTTGTATAAGTGATGTTTTTACCATATTTCATGATCTCTTCAGGGTATGGACCCAGTAGTGGTATTGCTGGATCAAAGGGTATGCACATTTTTATTTTCCATTGTGTAATAAATAAAATAAAATTTTAGATTACTCTCTAGAAAGGTTGTATGAGTTCACAGCTCCAACAGCAATGCATTAGTGTCTCAGATTTCCTACATTCCTTCCAACATTGATTATTGTCATTTCTGGTCATATTGGTCTGAGTGGTGTGAGGTGATATCTCAGAGCTGCTTTAATTTGAATTTCTCTGATCAGTAAGGATTTAGAGCAGTTTTTCATGTGACTATGGATTGCTTTGATTTCCTCACCTGTAAATTGCCTCTGCATATCCTTTCACCATTTGTCAATTGGGGAATGGCTTGTTTTTATTATAAATTTGATTCATTTCTCTATATATTTGGAAATATATAGTTCTTTGTTAGAAATACTAATTGTAAAAATTGTTTCCCCATTTACCACATTTCTTTTGATCTTGTTACGATACTTTTGTTTGTGCAAAAGTTTTTAATTTAATGTAATCAGAATTATCTAGGTTGTTTTTAAGGATGTTCTCCATCTCTTCCTTGGTCATAAACTGCTTCCCTTTCCATAGATCTGATAGTTAAACTATTCCTTGATTTCCTTCTAGTTTGCTTATAATATTGTCTTTTATGTCTAAACCCTTTATCCATTTTAATCTTATCTTGGTATAGATGTTGGTCTAATCCAAATTTCTGCTATTTTAATTTCCAATTTTCCCAACAGTTTTTGTCAGAGAGAGTTTTTTTTTCCCCAGAAGCCAGACTCTTTGGATTTATCAAACAGCAGATTACTATAATCATTTCCTGCTAGTTCTTTTGCACCTAGTCTATTCCACTGATCTACCACTGTATTTGTTAGTCAATACCAGACTGCTTTGATGACTGATGCTTTATAATTTTAGATCTGGTAAGGCTAAGCCAATTTCTTTTGCACTGTTTTCCATTAAATCCCTGGATATTCTTCACTTTTTGTTTCTCCATATGACTTTAGTTACAATTTTTTAGTTAAAGTAATTTTTTTTGAAATTTGATTGGTAAGTCACTAAATATGTAGTTTACTTTATGTAGAATTGGCATTTTTATTATATTAACTCAGCTTATCCATGAGCGGTTGCTATTTGCCCGGTTATTTAAATCTAATTTTATTGTGCAACATGTTTTATAGTTGTGTTCACAGAGTTTCTGAGCCTGCCCTGGCAGGTAGAGTCCCAAGTATTTTATCTTTTCTAAAGCTACTTTAGATGGAATTTCTCTTTCTAGCTCTTGCTGTTGTATCTTGCTAGTAATATATAGAAATGCTGAGGATTTATGTGGGTTTATTTTATATGCTGTGACTTTGCTAAGTTGCCAATTGTTTCTAGTAGATTTTTTTAGATGATTTTTAGGTATAGAGAGATATAACAACTGTATTAGACCAGCTAGGGACAATGTTATCCCTATCCAGAGGAAGAAAAACAAAACAAAATGAACAAAACAAAACAAAAATCAACAATCAAAACCTGTTCAGAATCTGGAGAACTCTTCATAAAAATGATCTCTTTAGGTATAATATCATGTCATCTGTAGAGTGAGAATTTTGTTTTTTCCCTCCCAATTCTCCTATAGGGATGGGGGGGGTACTAAACTGGAAAATAAAGGGCTCTTGGCCCTGTTCTTCCAGGCCAACAGAGCTGATCAGATTAATGTTTAGCTGCTGTGCTGGAGCTTTCCCACCTGCAGTGTTGTGACTCTTCCTACAACCTGGAGTTTTCCTGCTTACTCACAAAGCCAGGAGACCTTAGGAAAGTGCCTGGTTTCTTTCCTCACTCTTGGCTGGAAGTCCCACATATATATTTTTGATAAATATGTTATCAGATTACTTATTAGGAATTAGGCTTAAGGGAAAGAGATACATAAGAGATCATTTTTATGAAGAATTCTCCAGATTCTGAACTGGTTTTGATTGTTGATTTTTGTTTTGTTTTGTTCATTTTGTTTTGTTTTTTCTTCCTCTGGATAGGGATAATGTTTTCCATAACTGGTCTAATATAGTTGTTCTAGCTCTCTGAACTGCTAAGAAGAGCTGCTTCCATCAAGGTTAATCATCTCAAGATGTCATTGTTAATGTGTATGTTGTGCTCTTGGTTCTGCTCCCTTCTCTCAGTATCAGATCATGTAACTCATTCCATGCTTCTCTACAGTCAGACCATTTATGGTTTCTTATAAAATAATAATAATCCTTAGTATTCATGTA